>NC_057949.1:15515750-15613250 GCF_018555375.3 Anguilla rostrata | reverse complement strand
TGCGTGTGTGTGTATGTGTGTTTGTGCGCCCGTCAGTGTGTATGTGTGCGCATGTGCGTGCGTGTGTGTGTGTGTGTGTGTGTGTGCGCACAATTGCACAAAACAAGTCGAGAGCCCAGAGAAAGACAGCCATATTCACTGCATTTATACACAACCAGTGAAAAAAAACTGTCCCTCATTATTTTAAACGAAGCTTGAAAGGGAACCGAGATAATCACAGTAAGTGGATTAGCGGTAGAATAAATAGCAGGCATTGGAAGTGGAGAGAAGAACATAATCAGCATCTGAGATTTGATGAGCGTGTCTGGTGGAGTAACGCGTGCTAGTTCTCATATTCCTGTGTGCGGCGTGATCGATGCGGTAACCTACCCTACGTAGCAACAGCCAATTGGGGACACTCAGTCCGAACTCCCGTTAGTTTAACGATATCTCATTGCTTTTTTAAAGATGGGGCTAAGCCGGTGCAGTATAGCAAGCCGCCGTGCAGCAAATTGCCACGGCGATGCCGTTATTGAATTTGCCTTTCAAGTAAGTTAATTAGCATTTGTCCCGGCGTTTAGCCTATCGACTCGGCCCATTAGCTTAAACGAGCTCGTTCCAGGAGAGGGAGTGAGAGTGTGTAATTACCCCAGGGGCTCGGTGGAGCGTGTGGGCGCCTGACATGCACAGGACATCATTATAATGACATATGTCACTGACCCTGAGTCTGCCGCTCCAATGATGAAGGAAGGAAGCCAGGATTGGGCCATGGTGGATAGCAGTCTTCAATGGTGTGTGTGTGTGACTGAATGTCTGTGCGTGTGTGTGTGTGTATGTGTGAGTGTGTGTGGATGTGTGTGCGTGCGCGCATGTGTGTGCGTGTGCATCTCTGCGTGCGTGTGTGAATATATGTGTGTGTGCGTGCGTGAGTGTGTGTCTGTGTGTGCATGTGTGTGTCTGTGTGTTTCTGCAGTGCTTGAAATACCCTCATGTCTGTGAACAACAGTAAGACAGTAATGTCCTTATAAGCAGAGTACAGGCTTTAAAAAGCCTGGTTGTGCTGTCAGGACTAGAAGAAGCGGTGTGTGTAAACTCTCCCTGTGTCAGCCTGGGAAAACAAGTAGGCCCTGCGTCTTATCAACGTGGAATTATCTCTGCATCAACGTCCGCTCTCCCCTTTCGCTGTGGGAGTTCATCTTCCCGGTGTGTGGGCTCGGCTGTCAATCTGTGTCCTTGTTTATGTCCACGGTGTTCCAGAGCAGAACAATTACATTTCGTTTTATAACTGCTCCTGTTTAAAGGGGCAGCCCTGCCCAGCCGGGCTTATGTAACAGACGGCTCGCGACAGCCTGTGTCTGCACCGCGCGTTGCCCCGTGCGACGCTTGCTTCGTGGCGGAGGAGCAGGGGTCACTCCGCTCTTGTGCGTCCGCAGGCTGGCGGGACATCGAGAGGCGCTTGCCGCGGCTGAGGGGCCAGAAGGAGGTGCTGGACCAGCTTCTGGGCCAGATCAAGGAGGCACACCAGCACTGCGCCTGCCACGGTGAGAGGAGCCGCCATCTGACGCACTGCTAACAGTCAGTAGCAGGGACATTAGCAGGGATGCTAGTGAGGTCACTAGCAGGGACATTAGCAGGGATGCTAGTGAGGATGCTAAGAGGAACCTTAGCAGGGATGCTAGTGAGTTTGCTAACAGGGACATTAGCAGCGATGCTAGTGAGGAGGCTAGGAGGAACCTTAGAAGGGATGCTAGTGAGGAGGCTAACAGGGACATTAGCAGGGATGCTAGTGAGGAGCCTAACAGGGACATTAGCAGGGATGCTAGTGAGTTTGCTAACAGGGACATTAGCAGAGATGCTAGTGAGGAGGCTAAGAGGAACCTTCGAAGGGATGCTAGTGAGGAGGCTAACAGGGACATTAGCAGGGATGCTAGTGAGTCTGCTAACAGGGACATTAGCAGGGATGCTAGTGAGGAGCCTAACAGGGACATTAGCAGGGATACTATTGAGGATGCTAAGAGGAACCTTAGCAGGGATGCTAGTCAGGAGGCCAACAGGGACATTAGCAGGGATGCTAGTGAGGAGGCTAACAGGGACATTAGCAGGGATGCTAGTGAGTTTGCTAACAGGGACATTAGCAGCGATGCTAGTGAGGAGGCTAACAGGGACATTAGCAGGGATGCTAGTGAGGTTGCTAACAGGGACATTAGCAGGGATGCTAGTGAGGTTGCTAACAAGGACATTAGCAGGGATGCTAGTGAGGAGGCTAACAGGGACATTAGCAGGGATGCTAGTGAGGTTGCTAACAGGGACATTAGCAGGGATGCTAGTGAGGTTGCTAACAGGGACATTAGCAGGGATGCTAGTGAGGAGGCTAACAGGGACATTAGCCAGGATGCTAGTGAGGAGGCTAACAGGGACATTAGCAGGGATGCTAGTGAGGTCATTAGCAGGGATATTAGCAGGGATGCCAGTGAGGACATTAATCGGCACATTAGCACAGATATTAATGAGACAGGGCATTAATGTGGCCACTAGGAACTTTAGCAGGGACATTAGAGGTGATGGAAAAGGAAGAGTATGTAATGAAGAATAAGTAGCTCAGCTGATGTTCGATAGAGAAAACCTCAAACATCAGCCCACAGTGTGCAAATATACAAACTCGAATGTGCAGATATAAAGCTGATTGGTCCATTTTCAAGATTAAAGTATTCTGAATTACAGTAAATGATGATTGCTGTAATATTTCATCAGCCATAAAGAATTCACACAATTGTTGTAAATCTACAAGAGCATGCTGTATACAGTGTATGAAGTCCTGCTCATAGTACAGTAATATTCCTGTCATTACAAGCTCAACTAATTTAATTTCCATAGCGTTCAGTTAGCGGTAACTCCTCACGCACCAATCAGAAGCCGGTTTGAAATGTAGGTTTCTAGCCCTGCAGGAACTTATTATATTGAGTAATCTCTTCCTAACATAATTATTACACTAATTATTTTACCTGATTGATTGCAGACCACTTAATTTGATTTAGTAATGAGAGCAATTTCCTCTTAAACATAAAATAATGAGTTATTGGCACTTTAATTGTTTAATTATAGACAAGACCCAGGCTTACAGTGTATATTAGCATGCTTTATATGGATGTGTGCTGAGAATCCTGTGTGTGTGTGTGTGTGCGTGTGAGTGTGTGTGTGCGTGTGCGTGTGCATGTGCGTGTGCGTGTGCATGTGCGTGTGCCTGTGTGTGTGCGTGTGTGACTGTGTGTGTGTGTGCGTGTGTGACTGTGTGTGTGTGTGTGCGTGTGAGTGTGCGTGTGTGTGTGCGTGTGTGTGTGTGCGTGTGTGTGTGCGTATGCGCGCGCGTGTTTGTGCGTGTGCGTGTGTGACTGTGTGTGTGTGTGTGCGTATGCGCGCGCGTGTTTGTGCGTGTGCGTGTGTGACTGTGTGTGTGTGTGTGCGTGTGAGTGTGTGTGTGTGCGTGTGAGTGTGTGTGTGTGTGTGTGCGTGTGAGTGTGTGTGTGTGTGCGTGTGAGTGTGTGTGTGTGTGTGCGTTTGAGTGTGTGCGTGTGCGTGTGCGTATGCGTGTGTGTGCGTGTGCGTATGCGTGTGTGTGCGTGTCTGTCTGTGTGCACATGTGGGGCGATGGTGGGTGGCTAGGTAATTGAGGGGTGTACATGAAGCCCTCACCGCCTCGTTCTGTAAAAGGCCATCACAATCACCTTCACGCTGATGTGTCTGATGTGTCTGTACTCCACAGCGGGCTAAGTGCCTGGCAGGAACTGCACATTCATTATAACTGAAAAAAACGATTCTTGTCTGATTGCAGTCATGGTAAATGACACTATTTGTTCAGCCGATACCTTACCCAGAGTGATGTACAAAGCTGGTATTTTTCCTATCTGAACTGCTGATATGAAGCAGTTGAGGTACTGTTCCGTACTTAATACACCACTGATGTGCGGTTCAGAAGTTCTGCAGTTGAAAACAGGAGGCATGGATTTTCTTTACAAAATTTAAAATGTATATTTTCACTGTCAGAATGAATGCACGTTTAATTTTGTGTTAAGTGTTTTGTGTTAAGTGTTAAGTGTTTTGTGTTAAGTGTTACGTGTTTTGTGTTGTGTTAAGTGTTAAGTGTTAAGTTAAGTGTTAAGTGTAAGTGCGATTTTCTGTTTGCCTCCAGAGCCATGCAAAGCGCAGCCGCACGTCAGAAAGCACTCCGTTTCCAAAAGCCTGCGACACCTCTTCCAGCCCGGCAGCAAGTTCGTGAAAAACCTGAAGCGGTAAAACATTTCTGTTCGGTTTGTTTCGTTCGCGGCTTTCCCGGGTTATTCTGTCTGTGCCTCTGTTCGTGGCCTGCGGCGAATCCTCTGTCTGCGGTGTGATTATCGGAAGGAGAGGTGGAGAATGCGCTGTGGTGTCCTCGCTGATGACTCAGCGGTTCTGAGGCCTTGAAGATCAGTTCGGTCCGGCCCCAGGACCACCCCTGACACCCCCCCTCCCCCCCCCACTCCCACGCCCCTGCCCTCCCGCAAGCCAACCGTGTCGTCTGGCAGCAGTGGTTTTCCTTTCCCTCCTTTAACGGTCAGACCACAGGGTGTTTCTCAGCGCACATGCCGAAATATGATTAGGATCGCTCAGACGGGGATCAGACCAGAGAGATCCCCTCAACAGGAAATTTATAAACTTTTCCTCTGATAGTTTTTATGTTTTATTCCTCCCGGTGAACATTATTTTCACCAGGCAGGGTGAGCTGCTCTGCTCTGCTCCACATGCTCTTTTTATTCGCCTTCTGGGGCTGGGAAGGCGAGATTTTGCCACGTTCGAAAAGGAGCAAGCAGAACGTTGGGCATTTGTATTAAATTCCTTTCATGTCATTTCTACAGGCGTTGCATTTTTACGTTCGGCCGGCAACACACCTCACATGCTCCCTTCTTTTGATTGGGCAGGGCGAAAGACAAGCATGCCCTCTCCTCCAAAGCATGTGATGTCACAACTGCTCCGTCCCACACTAACGGCCAACAAGTGGGGCTTGAACAGCGCATCGCCCATGGCAGCGTTTCCCAACCTTTTTCCTTCCGTTGCACACTTTCCAAATTTACAGAATCTCAGGGCACACCACTCTGTTGCAAAAGCAACACCGCTGGCTGTTGCATTGCTCAGCTCTCCTGCTCACTTCACAAAATGGTGGCAAAATTCTCATTTCCAACAAGCTATTTCCATTTAGCCTTTTAAGATGCAAGGAATGCTTTGTAACCTCAGACTGAACACGGAATTTAGACATCCTGATTATACCCTGGAGTAGAAGACATGAATCCACCGGCCCAAAGACTATCCCAGAGTTCTTCTGCTTTCTTTTGAGCAGGGGCCTGTACCTGGCCTCCGTATTCTACCGAGAGGACAAGATCTTTGTGACTTCTGAGGACCAGATCCCGATCGTGGAGATCGAGGACTCGTACTCCAGCTCCCTGATGCAGGACTTCCTGTGGTTCACCAAGGTTTGTGGGCCTTATTGGCGAGCGTCGCCTTCTCCCCAACCTTGAGTGCAGGACGGTCCCGGTGACAGAGGGCGTGTCTCCTCTCCTCCCTCTCCAGGTGTCCTACCTGTGGGAGGAGATCCCTTGGCTGCTCCAGCTGCTCGGCCCCTCACAGTCCTCCTGCACCTGCAGCCTGCAGACGCACCTCAAAATGCTGCAGGCAGCGTCCCAGCTCCAGGTAATTGCGTTGCCATGGCATTGCCGCGACGTTGCCGCGACGTCCGTTCTCGGCGCGCTCCCGTTGCCTTGTGTCCCGTAACCCTCCTGCTGGCGCGCGGGTCTGTCCATCCAGAGCATGCTGGGAACGCAGGACCTGGGCCGGGTGCACTACGAGCCCATCAAAGACAAGCACGGGAACGTGCTGCTGGTGACGCTGCTGGACCTCAGCTCCGGGCCCTGCCCCGACGGCATGCGCTGGACGCCGCTCGGCAAGCTGCAGCACCAGCGCCGGTCCGTCTCCTCCTCCGAGGAGCCCACCGCCCTGGACATGCTGCTCGCCACGCTTCAGGTGGGTCCTGGTCGAGGTTCGCCGTGTCCTCAGTCACCTGCGTAACACTCGGCTATCTGTGTGTGACTATAACCTGAGTCACCTCCATAAGACCCAGCTATCTGTATGTGTGACTGCACTCTGACTCACCTCCATAAGACCCAGCTATCTGTATGTGTGACTGCACTCTGACTCACCTCCATAAGACCCAGCTGTGTGTGTGTGTGACTGCACTCTGACTCATCACCATAACACCCAGCTGTGTGTGTGTGTGACTGCACTCTGACTCATCACCATAACACCAAGCTATCTGTGTGTGTGACTATACTATGGGTCACCTCCATAAGACCCAGCTATCTGTGTGTGACTGCACTCTGACTCATCACCATAACACCCAGCTCTTTGTGTGTGTGACTGCACCCAGAGTTACCTCCATAACACCCAGCTATCTGTGTGTGACTGCACTCTGACTCATCACCATAACACCCAGCTCTGTGTGTGTGACTGCACCCAGAGTTACCTCCATAACACCCACCTATCTGTGTGTGTCCCTACACCCTGAGTCATCGCTGTAATACCCAGCTATCTGTGTGTGTGTCCCTACACCCTGAGTCATCACTGTAATACCCAGCTATCTGTGTGTGTGTCCCTACACCCTGAGTCATCGCTGTAATACCCAGCTATCTGTGTGTGTGTCCCTACACCCTGAGTCATCGCTGTAATACCCAGCTATCTGTGTGTGTGTCCCTACACCCTGAGTCATCGCTGTAATACCCAGCTATCTGTGTGTGTGTCCCTACACCCTGAGTCATCGCTGTAATACCCAGCTATCTGTGTGTGTGTCCCTACACCCTGAGTCATCGCTGTAATACCCAGCTATCTGTGTGTGTGTCCCTACACCCTGAGTCATCGCTGTAATACCCAGCTATCTGTGTGTGTGTCCCTACACCCTGAGTCATCACTGTAATACCCAGCTATCTGTATTTATGAATGCATCTTTACACATCACCGTAATATTCAGCTCTTTGCTGTACTTGTAACTTCTCAGACTCATCATCATAATACTCAGTTCCCAGCTGTTTTTATAACTGTTCTTAAACTAATCAGCGTAACACTCAGCTCTAAATGTTTTTATAACTGTTCTTAAACTCATCGCCTTAACACTCAGCTCTAAATGTTTTTAGAACTGTTCTTAAACTCATCACCTTAACACTCAAATCTAAGTGTTTTTATAACTGTTCTCGAACTCATCAGCGTAACACTCAGCTCTAAATGTTTTTAGAACTGTTCTCAAACTCATCGCCTTAACACTCAGCTCTAAATGTTTTCATAACTGTTCCCTGCCTTATCTTTCCAACGCTCCACTCCCACTCTCTGTTTCCACTGTCTGCTCTCCCTCATCTCGTTGTTTTTAAGTTTGACTAAAACTGACAGTTCTGCGAGGAAGCGTCCATCATCTCCCCGCCAAAAAACCTCCGGCCCTTGGCGTGCGTTCTGTTCCTCGGAGAGCCGCCTCCTGTTTTCTGTTTGGCGGCGCGGCGCGGCGAGATGGCGGCCGGGCCGCTGACGGACGCGTTCGGGGGCCCGCGGAGGCCCGCCAATCCGTCTCGCTGGCTTCAGGGGCCGCAGAACGGCGAACGCACCCGTCAGCGAAAGGGCCGTTTTAAAAGGAAAAAACGAGAAATCGCTGGAGACCTTCGGCCCAGGCGCGCTGCTGCAGTTTCGCTACAGAAGCTAGACGCGGCAGGAAGCTCGCGGGCTCTGTCCAGATAAGGACACTGCGGATCACTGTACATCTAAGGGCCATTTGCCTTTGGACCGAAAAGAATGGAAAAAGCCTTTTTAAAATCACATGACAGTGTTTCACAGGTGCATACAGTGAGAACACGCACACACGCACGCACACACACGTACACACATACACACACACACATACAGATGTGCATGCACACATACGCGGAAGCACAGCCTGTAGCTGTAAGTATCCCATTGTAATCTGTCAGTATTTTAATCATATTCTCAGGTTTTTACTTGCCAACTGAAATGATATGCTGCAATATTCTTGGCTAACATTCTCTCATGTTTCATGAATACAAAGCTGTGTTTTCATGTACCAAATTTTAAACTAATGTGTGGTGTGAATGTTATGACGACGATTCCATATAAGTAACATTAGACCTCAGAAAATATCCCGTTTTGCGTTCTGGCTTTGTTTAGTTTGTGGTTTGTGTTTTTTGTAGATGCCAAATAATGGTAAACCCTCTCATTTATAAGATATAGACTCCGTAATCTGATACCCCGATGCTGGTTTTGAGGAAATGGGCCTGTTTTGTTCATAAGAATTAGTGGATTAAAAAATATGATAAATTTGCGTTATTAAAAACATCGGGCTGAATTCTTGGGACGTCAAGGAAGTTGGAACACAATGGCACAAGCCACTGGTGCTCATCAAAAAGAGATGAGTCTGTATCCGTTTTGCTGTCGCAGTGGCACTGACGAACGCGACTTGGACATCAGCACCCTCTCCGAAACTTCATTCTGTGCCAACAGAAAATGGGGCCCGTCCATTTTGTGCCCTCGAAAATGAGTTCATAATGTTTCACAACAGAACGTACTGCAAATATAATGCTCATTGTGCCTTGCATACAAAATTATAAACGAGGAAAGTTGAAAGAGGAACTTTAATGACGACCTTACGTTGTTTCAGGAGAAGCTGTCGTACCATCGGTGCAGCAGGAATATCCTTCCCCCGGGGCTGTACCTGGGCTACCTGAAGCTCTGCAGCTCCGTGGATCAGATACGAGTCCTCGTGCCGCAGAAACTGCCCAACATGCTCTGCCATGTCAAAGTCCGTGACAACAGTAATGTTTCCAGGTAGGAAACAGAGGCCCTGGGGGGGGGGGGGGGTGTGCATGTTTGTGTGTGATGGTGTGTATGTTTGTGTGTGATGGTGTGTATGTTTGTGTGTCATGGTGTGTATGTTTGTGTGTGATGGTGTGTATGTTTATGTGTGATGGTGTGTATGTTTGCGTGTATGTTTGTGTGTGATGGTTTGTATATTTGCGTGTATGCTTGTGTGTGAGAGTGTTTATGTTTGTGTGTATGCTTGTGTGTGGTGCTGTGTATATTTGTGTGTATGTTTGTGTGTGACGGTGTGTATGTTTATGTGTATGTTTGTGTGTGATGGTGTGTCTGTTTGTGTGTATGCTTGTGTGTGACAGTGTTTATGTTTGTGTTTTAGGGAGGAGTGGCAGTGGCTTCAGGCCCTTAGCTGTCTGGAGGAGTCCTTAGAGATGGACCAGGACATCCAGAGCGCCGTGCATCACTTCCTGCAGGACCTGCGCAGGGCATGCTGGGAGCTCGTGGCCCAACTCAACATCCCCCCCAGCCAGGTCAGGAAACAGGGCATCACCACGGGCCTGATTCAGGTTGCCGTGGTTACCCATTCATCTCTTACTCCTCCTCCTCTCTCTCTCTCTCTCTCCTAGGCTCAGGACTTTCGGATCTACAGCCAGGAGGTGCTGGAGTTCGGCGACAGGGTCTGCTTCCTGCTCCTGCTGCCCCCTTCGGAAGATGTGTGCACTGCCCCGGGACAGAATAGCCCCTTCTCCCCCCGCCCTGGCTTCCTCACCCTC
The DNA here is from genome assembly GCF_018555375.3 of Anguilla rostrata. Lineage (NCBI taxonomy): Eukaryota > Metazoa > Chordata > Actinopteri > Anguilliformes > Anguillidae > Anguilla > Anguilla rostrata. The sequence continues at coordinate 15,603,609 of NC_057949.1, read as the reverse complement.
CCTCTGCAGATCTTCGAGCTGGGTAAGACCCGCCAATCAACACGTCTGTACTACTTCAGTATCTGTCCTCTTAAGGCCAGTTCCGATCAATGATTCACTTTGCAACGAGACTGGATGCAACTTGCAAAATTCCAAGACGTCTGATTGTAAACGTTCTAAAACTGCACTTGGCGATTTGACAAGGTGGGTCTTTTGAGACCTCTAGGCAACGGCTTCAGGCGCCCTGCAACTAACCAGTTCCCACCGCTGCAGTTTTCTCTGCAACATTCTAAAACCGTTTCGTCTCGTTGCAAATCATTGATCTGTACTGGCCTTTAGGGATACAGTGCGTCACACACGAACTGTCAAACAAGCACAAAGACACTCGTGACACACCAGATATGGCTGTATTTACATAATCCGCTGGAGCTGTAAACAGGAACAAAACGACATTTGTCCAGTATGACACCTGTCGCAGTCCTGATGTACGTGCGGATTTACGATCTTACCAAAGACCTTCTCGAGAACGAAGGCATCGAAGGGTGCGGAGAAGATCTTCTTTGGGACAGGGGTGGATTTTGAGGTCTTCTAAGACAAGGGGGACAGAACCTAAAGAGGAACAAAACCGCTAGTGCATTTCCACTCTGAGCTGGAGCTCCGACAGAGAGCATCTGGTGTCGGAGCTTGGTTGACGGGGGTGGATTTGAGGCAGCCAGTCACACCCTGTGCTTGTCGGGTGAGCGCGGCGGTAGGTTTAAGACTCTGTTTGATCTCGGCGTTTTTGAAAGCAGAAATCTTGCTTCTCGGAGAGCCATGTAGAACCCATTAGCTGAGTGGGCAGTGAGCTGTCAGTAGCTGCCTCTGATCTCGCTGTAGGTTGACTGCCGCTATGCGTTTTATTTTCCGCCAAACCGCTCGGTAATTACCGCGTTCAGGCGTCCGACGTTCGGTTTTATCCCTGCGCTGTTTTCACAAGCCCGAGAGAGCGTGTTTACCGTTTTTTTTTTATAGACCTGCTTCTCTCCTCCTCCTCGAACCCGCTGTGAAATTCTCTCCTCTGCACGCCGGGGATGCTTTCTCATGCTTTTGTCACGCTGGTGGAAAATACTGAAGTGTTTTGGAGATTAAAACATCAACACATTTGGCCTGTATTCAATCAACATTTGCGCTTAATTTTGACTTTGAAGTAAATGCAAACGTAGCACTTTTTTTCTTCACAAGCTCCGTTTGGTGGGTTAGTCTTGATGATCTGAACTGAACTTACATTATACATTACATACATTACAGGCATTTAGCAGACGCTCTTATCCAGAGCGACTTACACAACTTTTACTTAGCACTTTACATTGTATCCATTTATACAGCTGGATATATACTGAAGCAATGCAGGTTAAGTACCTTGCTCAAGGGTACAACAGCAGTGTCCTTACCCGGGATTCATACCTACGACCTTTCGGTTACAAGCGCAGTTCCTTACCCACTGCGCCACACTCCGTCCTAACTTCACAAGTGTTTTGAAGGAAAAGTGTAACACTTGTGAAACACAGGGCAAATGCTGATTTACAGGAATCCTTGCTTGTAATTGTTAGTCTAAATCAAGGATAAATGTTCATTTGTAGTCTAAATCAAGGATAAATGTTCATTTGTAGTCTAAATCAAGGATAAATGTTAATGTGTAGTGTAAATCAAGGATAAATGTTCATTTTTAGTCTAAATCAAGGATAAATGTTAATGTGTAGTCTAAATCAAGGATAAATGTTCATTTGTAGTCTAAATCAAGGATAAATGTTCATTTGTAGTCTAAATCAAGGATAAATGTTAATGTGTAGTCTAAATCAAGGATAAATGTTAATGTGTAGTCTAAATCAAGGATAAATGTTAATGTGTAGTCTAAATCAAGGATAAATGTTAATGTGTAGTCTAAATCAAGGATAAATGTTAGGGCGGGGCTTTCTCCATAGAGCCACTCCCACTCCTGCTCTGTGACTGGCTGATAGGGGCTTTCTCCATAGAGCCACTCCCACTCCTGCTCTGTGATTGGCTGACAGGGCGGGACTTTCTCCATAGAGCCACTTCCACTCCTGCTCTGTGACTGGCTGATAGGGCAGGACTTTCTCCATAGAGCCACTTCCACTCCTGCTCTGTGATTGGCTGACAGGGCGGGACTTTCTCCATAGAGCAACTCCCACTCCTGCTCTGTGATTGGCTGACAGGGCGGGACTTTCTCCATAGAGCCACTCCCACTCCTGCTCTGTGATTGGCTGACAGGGGCTTTCTCTCTCTCTGCCAGTTCATTTCCAGGCCTACCACCAGAGCTTCATGGCGCAGTACTGCCGCGTGTCCGCCCTGCTGGAGCTGGAGTCGCTGCTATCCCAGCAGACCTTGCGAGAGGCCTTCTCCGAAGCCGAGGTGGCGACGGCCAAACAGAAACACCAGCAGGTCCAGCAGCACATGCAGGTGAGGCCTGTCAGTCATCCGTAGAAACTCCACCCCCCAGTGACATATGCTGTCTTCCCTGTCCTTACTTCAGTCTGTAGTAAATTAAGGAAACTTTGAAAAAACTTAACAGTTACTAATTGCATGAAATATTTATTAAATTCATAAAATATGTGCTAAATTTCTGAAACATTTAATAACTTATTCATGCACACACTGTCAGGTATTCAAAAACACAGATAGAAATTTATGAAATATTTGCTTAAATCTTTCAAACATTTACCTTACATTATTATCTTAAATATTTGTTAAATGTAAGAAAGATGTAAATATTTGAATGTCAAAAGCCGCTTGGCTTAAACGTCTATTGTTGACTGAAATATATGAGTATATTTAATAATTAAACCTGTTGGAAAATGTGACATTTTGGTGGTTAAATATGATTAAAAATGTGTATTATTTTTGCTGGATATGGAAGAAAATGAATGATAAAATGAATGTGATTATTGACACCGTCAACACCCAATGGAAACTGAAATATTTGGTGATGGATGCTCTGGTTTCCTTGGTGACCGCTGTGCCCTCAGCAAATGGAGGAAGCGTGGCGGGAGGTCCGCTGGATCATGGACGCTCTGCAGCACGCTCGCTACAAACAGCCTGCAGGGGGCGCCTCGCTCAGCTGGATCATAGACTTCTCCCATGATGTGGCTCCTCTCCCGCGCCCCTCCCTCTCCTCGCTGATGGACTTCCTCCCCTCCCCCCTCCCCTCGCCCCTCCCCTCCCCCGAGGTCAGCCGCAAACAAAACTACGGTGAGCAGATTCCCCCGACCCCTCCCCCGCCCCACTCCCCCCGCAGACCAAAGAGCATAAGTTATATTAGCTTACACAAAATCCTGAAAACATTGTTTTCTCATGATTTTATCAAGTTGCGAGTATGTCCCTAAAATATTTTCTCGTTTAAGAAGTTTAATATTGGCCTGGAACTATTTGCAGTGTAGCTGGAAGGTTGTGGTTTGGGGGTTTGTGTGAGCTGTAATGTGGAATCATCCCATAATGCACAGCAGCAGATCAGCATTTGACTTCACTTCCGTGTATCCTCCAGGAATGTGGGAGGTATATGGAATCGTTTGTAAGTGAAAGTCCATCACTCTGCCAGTATGTGGCTGGGCTTTGTTTAGGGTTGTGTATCGGTTAGATTTTATTGATTCCGCGCAACGTTCCTATTCTGCTTATCAAATTCAGATTGAATCCGTTCTTATCAATTCTTGTCATATTTCTTAGTATGAAAAGAAACCATCATGTGTTGTATGAAAAACCACTTTTATTGTCAGCAGATTTAGGCTGCCATGAAAAGTAAGTAGTCATTTTAGTTTAGATGAAGGCCTTGTTCGCGATGGGGGAAAACAACCTATTGCGCTCCATAGAGTTATTAAAAGTTGGTGGATTATCAAGACTATAAAAATGCTGAAAGTTTGTTGTGTGGTGGGCTGTATGATAAACAAGGACAAGAACCTAAATCGGAAGTTTTATGTCCTTCTGTGCAAAAACTTGCTTTTAACTAAGGTTATTATGTTAACCTTAGTTAAAAGCAGCTATGTTTAGCATAGCTAATAACGTTAGTTAAAAGCATCGTAGTTAAAAGCAGGTAAGTTATCACAATTTAAAAAAAACTTTTTAGGATATTATGTGATATGTAGCGTTGCTAGCTAGCTATGCAGTTATGTGTGACATCACATCCTAAAAAAACAGCCTCTTATCCAAAGCTAGTTACAGAGTACTTACCGGAACAAAATGGCTAATTCACAACAAATATGCGGCTGGATTCAGGATTCCAGAGTTGTCTGGCTTTCGCCTGAGGGACCAGCACACTGGTCCGAGCTTTCCCCTCACGTCTAATGGCCTGAATCCACTTTTTTCTCCTGGTTGGCTCAGTCTTCTTGCATGGGAGGACAAAAAACTAAAATTTGGGGTTCCTGGCTCTGGTTATTTGTACAGCCCACCATGCAACAGCATTTAGACATTTTTATAATCTCGATGATCTCCTGACTGCTAACACTAACTATACAGAGTGCAACGGATTGTTTTCCCTCATCGTAGGGGCGTAGCCTATCACAGGAGTGATGATGGATACGCATTACGTAACATAGACGTAGGCGCAGCAGGTCCTGGCAGCTGATTAAAATTATTTGCATGTCACTCATCATGAAAGCCACTGAGATTTTTAAGATTCGATAAGCGGATTCGAAACAAACATTTGTTAACGGATTCCTGGTTCATGGCAATTTGGGGCCGGTTCCAAATTTCCATGAACCGGGAATTCGTCAAGAAATGTTTGTTTTGAATCTGTTATCGAATCCGTTAAGAAACCCAACCCTAGCTCTCCTGGCTGAGTCCCGACCGGCGTTGTGTTCCGCAGATTCGGCGGACGAAGACGTCTTCCTCCCCACCGACAGCGACTACGACTCCAGCCGCACGCAGAGCCCCCGCGAGCTGGACCTGCTCCCCGCCTCGCCCTGCTCCCCGGGGGCGGAGCCTGGGGGCTACCTCCGCCCGGGGGCCGGGGCGGGGGGGCGGGGCGTGCGGTGCCTGAGGAGCCCCGCCCCGGACGTGCTGCGCACCTCGGAGCCGCCCCCTCTCCCCCCGCCGGCCGAGCCGCCGGGCCAGCGGCAGCGGCAGCGGGCCGACGGCGACTTCGTCCTGCCGAGCCGCCAGATCGAGCTCCTGCGCATCGCCGAGCGGCGGCAGGCCCGGTGCGTGCGCACGGGCAGCCTGGACCTCCCCCCGTCCCCCCGCCGGTCCGGCCCGCGCCTCCTGCCCCCCCACCACCCGCCCCCCGCCCGCTCGCTCTCCGAGGACAGCGGCTCGCGCCTGGTCTCCGCCGCCGCCGCCCAGGGGGCCTGCTACGCCACGCTCAAGGTCTACCCGCAGTACCGCACGGGCCTGCCCACCGAAACCAGCGTCAAGGTCAGCGCCCCGCGCGCCCGGAACCTTCCGTCCGTCTCGCACCCTCGAACCCGCTCACGTGCACGCGCTTTCCTGCTTCAGCGTAATGGGTTACGGCTGACTCTCACATAACCGCTCTCCTCATGAGCAACCTGGCGGGTTATCAACGCCCTTATTTAGATGTTACATTTTAATCAAGAATGACAACCTGGCAAAGTGGCAACTTTAAGAGGAGTGTAGTAACACATTAACGGTCCATTTGTACCACTCTTTCTCTCCCTCTCACTCTCTCTTTCTCTCTCTCTTCCCCCCTCTCTCTCACTCCCTCACCCTTCCTTTCTCTTTTTCTCTCTCACCCTCTATCTCTTTCTCTCTCTCCCCCTTTCACTCCCTCATACTCTCTCACCCTCTCTCTCCCTCACCTCTCCTCTCCTCCCCTCTCACTTCCTCACCCTCCCTCACCCTCTTACCCTCTGTCTCTCTCTCTCTCACTCCCTCACACTCTCTCACCCTCTCTCTCACTTACCCTCTCTCTCTCTCTCAGTTGCGGGTGACCCACCAGACCTCTGCCCGGGAGATGGTGCGCCTGGTGGTGCAGGAGATGAACGAGGTGTCCCAGAGGCTGCTGGGAAACCCCGAGCGCTTCGTGTACGGGAAGGAGCAGCTGGAGGCCTTCGGCCTGGTGCTGGTGCGGGACGACAGCGAGGAGTGGCTGCGGGACGACGCCCGGCCCCTGGACCTGCAGAGCCCCGGGGCGCGGGGCCGGCTGTGCGTCCGGGAGCGCCCCCCGCTGGGCCCGCGCTTCGGGCTCGCCACCACCGTCTGAGCGTCCCCCAGGGCCCCCCCTGGGCCCGCCCGCCCGCCCGCAGGCTCGCCGCTCTCCGCTCCTCCGGATCGCTCCGCGTCGCCGGAGACGTTCGCTTGTTTGTCAGGAGGTCCGTGCCGTTGCCTTCTTGACGCATTCTGGTGTATTTCGGTTCAGAGTGACTGCAAGAAGGACAGGTGCCATTTCAGAGCAATACAGAATCACAGAAGCAAACAAAAAAGCAGTCTGTATAAAGGATTTGTATATAACGCACCCCCCCACCCCCACTCGACCCTTAGGTCCTTAGGTCCTCCTCCTCCGGGGGCAGCGCACCGACGTTGGCGGTAGCGGAACCTTTGTGACTTTCCCCTCAGTGACGGGGGAAGGGTTTTGCTGTCGCACCGCCTCCAGATTACGCGGAGCAGGACCCAGGGACGACTGTGCGAATTTCGCCGGGACGCCGTCGAGTCGTAAAACAGACGGCGACACAGTCGGAGAGCAAGCGGAACAGATGCCGCGCGGCTCCTCTGGACCGCGTGTCTCAGTGTTCAGATTTACGGGCAGCTCGTGTTCATCGAAGTGTGTGCGAAGACTGCGGCATGCCGCGTCGGGCTGCCTCCTGCCAGATCCTCCAAAAAAAAACAGCTACCCGGTTCAACCCAGGCGTAGCAGAGCGTCGGGGCCGTCAGGCTGAGCCAGCAGAGGGGACAACCGCTTTGAAACCGTAAAAAAACCGAAGTCAAAAGAGGGCTTGTTTTTGAGAATCCACCGACTCATCACTCGGTGTATCCTCAGAGAACGGTTGTGAAGGTTGTACTGTAATGACTTGAAGTCCTCAGGCCTGTCTTCAGAAGAGTTGGCAGGGCGAGGAGTGATATTTAAGAGACTGCGGGGGCGAAGGGTAACCCCAGCTGAGTGACATTTCACTGCTTTATGAGTCTGCTCCAGCACATTGCAGCCTGCCGGGCTGATCAGCAGTGTCCCACGCTGTGGCCAAAGCAAACGATTCTCTGAGTTTCTTTCCGTTTTCAGTGCGTTCTCACTGGTGAGTCAGTGAAAGAGGCTGCATGAGGTGACGATTCACACGGCTTTTGTGGTGGTGATGAGCTAATCCAGGGCCCCCTCTCTACCCAGGGGCCCCTCTCCACCCAGGGCCCCCTCTCTACCCAGAGCCTCTCTACCCAGGGGCCCCTCTCCACCCAGGGCCCCCTCTCTACCCACAGCCTCTCTACCCAGGGGCCCCTCTCCACCCAGGGCCCCCTCTCTACCCAGAGCCTCTCTACCCAGGGGCCCCTCTCCACCCAGGGCCCCCTCTCTACCCACAGCCTCTCTACCCAGGGGCCCCTCTCCACCCAGGGCCCCCTCTCTACCCACAGCCTCTCTACCCAGGGGCCCCTCTCCACCCAGGGCCCCCTCTCTACCCAGAGCCTCTCTACCCAGGGGCCCCTCTCCACCCAGGGCCCCTCTTACCCAGCCTCTCTACACCCCTCTCACCCAGGGCCCCCTCTCTACCCAGAGCCTCTCTACCCAGGGGCCCTCTCAACCCAGGGGCCCCTCTCTACCCAGGCCCCTCTCTACCCAGGGGCCCCTCTCCACCCAGGGCCCCCTCTCTACCCACAGCCTCTCTACCCAGGGGCCCCTCTCCACCCAGGGCCCCCTCTCTACCCACAGCCTCTCTACCCAGGGGCCCCTCCTCCACCCAGGGCCCCTCTCTACCCAGAGCCTCTCTACCCAGGGGCCCCTCTCCACCCAGGGCCCCCTCTCTACCCACAGCCTCTCTACCCAGGGGCCCCTCTCCACCCAGGGCCCCCTCTCTACCCACAGCCTCTCCACCCAGGGCCCCTCTCCACCCAGGGCCCCTCTCTACCCCAGCCTCTCTACCCAGGGGCCCTCTCCACCCAGGGCCCCCTCTCTACCCAGAGCCTCTCTACCCAGGGCCCCTCTCCACCCAGGGCCCCCTCCCCACCTCTCCCAGGGCCCCTCTCTACCCACAGCCTCTCTACCCAGGGCCCCTCTCTACCCAGGGCCCCCTCTCACCCAGGGGCCCCTCCCCACCCAGGGCCCCCTCTCTACCCACAGCTTCTCTACCCAGGGGCCCCTCTCTACCCAGTGGCTCATCTCTACCCAGAGCCTCTCCACCCAGGGCCCCTCTCTACCCAGACCCTCTCTACCCAGAGCCCCCTCTCTACCCAGGGCCCATCTCTACCCAGGGCCCATCTCTACCCAGGGCCCCTCTCTACCCAGGGCCCATCTCTACCCAGGGCCCCTCTCTACCCAGGGCCCATCTCTACCCAGGCCCCCTCTCTACCCAGGGGTCCCTCTGTGCCCAGGGCTCCTCTCAACCCAGGGCCCATCTCTACCCAGGGGCCCCTCTCTACCCAGGGGCCCCTCTGTGCCCAGGGCCCCTCTCTACCCACAGATGTGAACAGATCGCAGTGCCATGTTTTTGAGTTTACTTGTACAGATACGATATCATGACGAAGTCTTAGGAACTGTAGCGTGTCTTTGTAATAGAAGTCTTTTTAGTTTTACTGTCGTGCTAGAGCTTATAAGTGTTCTTTTATTCCCGCCATGTGAAACAGTTTTTATTGTTTTATTTTTATTTTTTTCAACCTAAAAAAAGAACCACGCACACTAAAAAAGTGGTGGAAAACAAAGGGACTGGGGCGGGGGTGGGGGGTGTGACATCATCAGTCATAACTCATAACCGAGCGGTTTTTTTTACACAGCTGTCTCCATTGGCTGACGCAGGAACGCACACCTGGGAGGACAGGTGAATAAGATGTCCGCAGGTACGCTTAAGCTTGGTTCTGTGTGACGGGTTTTTGTGTCACCCTCAGACCGCGTTGCCATGGGAAATGAAACTCCATGAAGCTGAACGAAGGAACTCACACTTGGAGGAGACGTCACGTCATTTTATTTCATTATTCTTTTTTTTTATTTTATTGGACAATAAATGGCCATTCTAAAGGGACACGGGCGTTTTCTGTGATTTCTTTCGCGGGTGACTTCACACGGAGGAGGGGGTTACGGTTACTCGTTCGCGCTGAACTCGAAAGGCTTGTTTTTCTCCCCTCTCTTTCCTTTGGGAACGCGCTGTGCTTGGAGAATAACTATCGGAAAGGTGGCCCTGTTGCAGCTTTCCGGACTCGTCTTTGCGTATCCTGAGCTTGTGCGGGCTCCCTCCCCTGCGCGTTTAATAAAATAAAGCCAAAGAGGGATTAGTTGCCCGAGTTAAGCAGAACTGAACCGGATTAAGCCGTAAGGTTTGCGGGTTTGAACCCCTAAGACAGGGGCATGGCCGTTCTACCTTTAAGAGCAGCACTTAACGAGAGTGAAGCGGTTAAACATGCCCAAATGTGTAAACAGCGTGGAGAAAGCAAGCTGTTTGCACAAATTAGTCAGCATAAGGGTGAGTGCTAAGGGAAAGCAAAGTGTAATCTTAGCGAAGTAAACAGAACAGATGCACGAGGAGCCAAGATTTAATATCTGCATTCTTAGAACCTGCCCTTTGGTATGGCATGAATTGTACATGTCGGAAAAGACTGTCACTCAGTTGTGCAAGCTGTACAGTTTTTACAACCGACCTCAATGAGAATCTCCGCTTATCCGAAAGTCAGTTTTAATCACTGTGTTTTCCGTAAGCCGAAGTCGCGAGCGACCAAAGTCGCTCTGGTGAAGCGGACCGCGGAGACGGCACACCTGAGTTCACAGCCTGCCCCCTGGTGGCCAGCAGGGCGCACGACCTCCACTCAGTTTGCTTCGGGAAAACGCAGCAGAGCTGTCAATCATATTCATAAACAAATCAAACACACTGTTTTCCCCCCTAAACTCTGATAGAATAATTGAATTCCTTTGTCGGTGAAACTCAAGGTTCAGTGTTTGCAGCTATTAAGTTACTTGCTGATTCATCATTTACCCCTCCCCCCACCACCCCCTCCCCCCTGACATTCCCCCTCTCCCCCCCCCCATCTCATCTCGCGGTACGTCTCTCCATATGATCTTTTGTTGTGATATTTCCGTCTGTTTTCTTTACGGGTGAGCGGGCTGCTCGGGGTACATACCGCCGCGGACGGCGAGCCGAGCTCTTAAAGGGGCGGCGTCTGTTTTTCAGCGGGGATCCGATAAAACGCACGGGCCGCTTTAAGAGAATCCCCCCCCTAACCGCTTTGTGACAGTAATTTAAGAATCGCCCTGGAATTGTGACATGGCCTAATTTTAAACCGAAGACTCCGGGAAGACTCCGTGCTAATTTTAGGCCCCGGCGCGTCTCCAGATATTTTTAAAGAAAACGTTCCGGAAAGCGGTGATTCACGCTCGTTAAAGAAATCTGAAGGAGATAATTCTCTTCCGCACCTCGAGTCATCGCACATGTCAGCGGCCAGCTGCAGGGTCAGAAAGCTGGTTGCTTTTTTTATTTATTTAAAAAAGAGAAGGAGATATTTATTTCTCCAGAGAGGGGGCACCCCTGCACGAAGGCAAGAGTTCTGATTAAAATACAGATATATTACTTGAGCACAGGAACTGTGATCCCATCACCTGATCCACCTCTTTCCAGGAAGTGGCCCTTAGCCAAGCCCTCCGATCCACACGTTCCTGTTATGGTGGCTTTTTGTAAACTCCTGATAAGAGATATGATCCCGCTGGGGTTTGCATTCTAAGCCTGAGACCTGATCCCTGCAGAATCCCCCTCTGGGTGCCATCAAAGAGCAGGACCCAGTGTCCCACTGCACAGGCAGTGCTAGGTCCCTCTGTACAGGCAGTGCTGGGTCCCCTCTGCACAGGCTGTGCTGGGTCCCTCTGCACAGACAGCACAGGGTCCCCTCTGCATAGGCAGCGCTGGGTCCCACTGCACAGGGTCCCCTCTGCACAGACAGCGCTGGGTCCCCTCTGCACAGGCAGCACAGGGTCCCCTCTGCACAGGCAGTGCTGGGTCCCTCTGCACAGCAGCTGTCCTCTGCAGCAGTGCTGGGTCCCCCCTGCACAGGCAGTGCTGGGTCCCTCTGCACAGACAGTGCTGGGTCCCCTCTGCACAGACAGCACAGGGTTGCTCTGCACAGACAGCACAGGGTCCCCTCTGCACAGGCAGTGCTGGGTCCCTCTGCACAGGCAGCACAGGGTCCCTCTGCACAGGCAGTGCTGGGTCCCTCTGCACAGGCAGCACTGGGTCCCTCTGCACAGGCAGTGCTGGGTCCCTCTGCACAGGCAGTGCTGGGTCCCTCTGCACAGGCAGTGCTGGGTCCCCTCTGCACAGACAGTGCTGGGTCCCCTCTGCACAGGCAGCACAGGGTCCCTCTGCACAGGCAGTGCTGGGTCCCTCTGCACAGGCAGCACTGGGTCCCTCTGCACAGGCAGTGCTGGGTCCCTCTGTCCTTATCCAGCTCAGGTAAATCAATGTGAGTCTTTTAAATTTCTTGTTTTCTGCAGCATCGGCCTTGGATGATGAAGACATATACAATACGATCCCTCGTACTGTTATGTCATCAACACAGATCAAATATGACTTTCATTAGACATAGCATTAATTAATATTGTGCTTAAATAAATAAAAAATGACTCAAGAAGATATCTTTATTGTCAAAGGTGTAAAAATTGCTGTTAAAAGATTATTTTGGCATCAGTGGATATAAACCCATGCATAAGCACATAGAAACACTGGATGTGCAGATATCCAAACAGGCAGCAGAATCTCGGTTTGCACTAACTCAACCTGCCTGCAAGTATCTGAAATGCATTTCACGATATATAGTGTAATTAATTCAAAAATGAATTTATTTTTGTATTATCATACAGGTAAGTAACACAATATTGATATACAGTTCATGGTTACACCTCCATTTGAAATTCATTGGAAAAAAGGTACCACAGGTAACATTTACTGTAAGTCATTTTATTATAAGTAATCACATTCAATCCTGAGTTATGACCATGAATCAAGTATTTACACAAGATAACACATTAACACATTAGCTTAACACATTTCCCTGGGGTTATTTCCCTGGGGTTATTCCCCTGGGGTTATTTCCCTGGGGTTATTTCTCGGGGGTTATTTTCCTGGGGTTATTTCTCTGGGGCTATTTCCCTGGTGTTATTTCTCTGGGGTTATTCCCGTGGGGTTATTTCTCTGGGGTTATTTCCCTGGGGTTAACGCACTTGCCCCGGGGTTATATCCAAACACTTGGTGTATTTGCCCTGAGACGCTGGAGCCCGTTTCACGCTCCCAGCAGACGCCAGTGAAGAGGCGAGGTCGTGCTGGGCCAATGAGCGTTTCCCAGAAGCCCCGGGTTCCCCGTGATAATCCCCGTTTGGATGCAGCGCTGAGGTGGAAGAGGGAAGTCAGCCTGCAGATGCTGCCCGTGTGGCCCAAGACCAAAGCTGGGGTTCATCAGGTAACAATCTGGGGTCAGTGGTCACGTAATTCTTTCCTGTGTGAGTGTGAGTGTGTGTGTGCGTTAGTGTGAGTGTGTGTGTGTGTATGTGTGTGAGTGTGCGTGTGTGTGTGTGTGTGCGTGTGTGTGAGTGTGTGTGTGTGTGGGCGGGGGTATCTTGCCAGAAAAATGTGCTGCACTTCCACCGCATACCGTTTTAATTGCTCGTACTCAATACCAAAAATATCATACACAAGACTACATATTGATTTACGGCAAGGAAAACAAACGCAAAGGAACGCAAGTTCATTAAGAAGCCGCTCGTTCTGCGAGAGAGGAGAACCCGGGACTCTGTGGAGGTGATCACCTGTTTCTGCCGATTCTGCATCACCCGGCCTTCCCCCCCGTGGCCTGCGAACCTTTAAAGCACCCATAAAGCTCTCAGCAAGGGCTTTCTGCAGCTCTTATGAAGCTCTCCTTTCATTGTTCCCCTGAGGAGGGACCAGCTCCACTGGCGCCTCTGAGCTTTCTGTGAGTGCCAGTGAATTCATGGGGGGGGGGGAGAGAGGGGGGTGCGGTAGAGGTCCCAGAAAGGAGCTGGGAGCGGGGACTCTGTGTGAGCCGGCATCTTTTGTGTGCGCCCGCGGGACGGGGAAGCCCTACCGCACTCCTAAAAGACACAGTGCAGAACCCATATCCCACACCCCCCCCCCCCTTATACACCCCACCACCCCCGCACTATTTGGAGCCTGCGAAAGGTAAACACGCCACCTCTTCTCCCTGTCACTGAGCACGCTCGGTATTCAGAGAGTCATCCCAGGCAGCTGGTCACATGACCTCCCCAGCCAGGCCTCTGAGCAGAGGGGAATGGGAGGACTGGGGTCATGTGACGATTTGAACACATTTTCCCACAACTTCAATTATTATCGCTGCACAATTATTATAACAAGCACGAGTCAAGGACTGCACTGCTAAATGATGTGCATCGTTAATGCCGGACAATATTAACATAAAGAAATTCATATATGATCAGTTATGCTCCACATTTTAAGAATAAAATACAAATGTGTGATTACATGAGATTTATGAAAGGACTCGTCTTTGAAGTTTCTCGCGGTTATTTTAAGGTGCTTTCATGAGGGAAAAATATGAGAACTAGACCCCCCCTGATATTTCTGCTAGTGCTGGCAGGCTTTCAAAGGAGGCATTATCAAGCGTGCAATACTCTACCTACCGGCGGAAAAAAAAGATGAGAAGGGAAAGAACTTTCCAGAAGTGTTGCGCACCTAAGCAAAACCTGAAACCAGGAGCCGCGGAGGAGCCATATGCTAACTCTATTAGAACATTCTGACCCAGCCAGCGAGCATAACTCCCTAAATTAATTACAGTAAACTGGTTCTGGATTTCTTTTTTTTTCCGGGGAGCGACTGTACTGATTCGTCCGATACAAATCAAAAAAATTCTGCTCGGTTTTCGAACGCTTGATTGAAACTCCAGATCGGTGTGAATCACAGCTCCCTGTAAAAGTATCTGTGTTCGCCCACACGTTTGGGTAAATCACTGCTCGGCCCTGGCCTGGACTCAGTCCGCGGTGTCAGCGGCACCGACGCGGTCCGGATCCCGGACTCACTCGCAAGTCTACATTACCAAAACAAAGAATTTTCCGGTTACGTATGAGATTACATTGCATGAATTAGCTCTTAGAATCTGGACATACTGCGCTATAAAAATTCACTCATTTACTCATTTCTTTAGAACAGGTGTTTTTGTTCTAACGTCCATAATACCGTGGGTGCAATTTAGCGATAGTGAAATTGTTTTTTTCATTACCGAACCCATGCGCGCTGTAGACGTGGTTGTGAAAAGATCGTGATGCGTTGTCGTAAGCAGTGGCCAGTGATGGCGGATTGGTGCTGGATTTAAGGGGTTCTCACTGGAGACTCTCAGGGACAAGGGGCAGGCCCCGCCCATTGTACGCGGCCGTGTCAATCTTCAGCGTTGCCATGGCAGCCTCCGAAGGCACGCTTTCATCGCGGTGCACTGGTGACAGGTCAGCTTCCCCAACCCTTCCACTCACACACAGTGTTCATCTGTATATCTAACAGACATGCACATGCACACACACACACACACACATACACACAGACCTCACTTCGCTGTGTTCATCTGTATATCTAACAGACATGCACATGCACACACACACACACACACATACACACAGACCTCACTTCACTGTGTTCATCTGTATATCTAACAGACATGCACATGCACACACACACACACACACATACACACAGACCTCACTTCGCTGTGTTCATCTGTATATCTAACAGACATGCACATGCACACACACACACACACACACACAGACCTCACTTCACTGTGTTCATCTGTATATCTAACAGACATGCACATGCACACACACACACACACATACACACAGACCTCACTTCGCTGTGTTCATCTGTATATCTAACAGACATGTACATGCACACACACACACACACACACAGCCCTCACTTCACTGTGTTCATCTGTATATCTGACAGACATGTACCTGTAGACACACATACACACACAAGCCCACATACACACACACGCGCTCACATGTACGCACACACACACACACGTACGCACACGCACACACACACAAACACACATGTATGCACACGCACAAGCACACATACATGTACGCACACACAAGCACACACACATGTATGCACACAGACATGCACACACATAAGCACACACACACACATACACACACATGCATTGAATTACCACACACACACTCACAAATTCACACAGCTGTCGACTTGGTTGATCAAATTAGTGTTTGCCGCCAATTAACCTTATTGGACGTTATAGTGTTACAGCGGTGTTTGTCCTGTAGTTTAAATATTTTCAGTGGTTCATGGCACGGTATATGTCGAGTGATGTCAAAATAATAGCGCTTTGCTAACGAATGGACGTGCACCCAGCTTACAATCCTGAGATGCCCTGGAATTAAAATGCCTTCTAAAAACTGGGATTCCAGCCATGTTAGGGTCTGCAGGACCGGCAGTTTTGTGCGTCCGATGAGGACAGGGGTGAGCGTCAACGTGACCGGCAGGGGGGAGGAGCCTCGCAGACGGGCGTGGCGTGGCGACGGCGTGGCGATGGCAGACCTGCAGACAGGGAAAGCAAGCGACCGGTTCCCACGGAGACGCCAGGCCGGGGGTGTCCTCTTAGCACCTGGGTGGGAGCGGACAAACCGGGCGAGAGTCTGGGACCTGCAGGAGCCAGAGAGACGGGAGGTCGCGCCACGTCCGGGACAGGGCGACGGGGGACGCCTCTGGGGCGCCGAACCGCCTTTCGGGTGCAACCGGATGTGGGGGTGGGGACCACCTGAAGGCTGATCTCTAGCTGACACTGCAAAAAATTTTTTAAAAAGCTTCTAAATACCAGGCCTCTCAGCTCTCCTTCATCTTGAAAGGCCTGAAACCAGCAGCCAAGGAACCTTGAATGATAATGAGAGCAGCAAGCTTCTAAGAAAGCGGTTTTTTAAATTTTGTTTACTCAGTCGTAAATAAGGGTAATCAAAACGGAATGTTACGCAGGGAAGTGGTTTTCCATTTGACTTGAATGCCAACTCGCATCTCCCCGCCGCCGCCCCCCCCCCCCCCCATACACTCATTCTGAGTAATCACCGCCCTCTCTCACATCTAACCAGCACTCACAGGTGTCTGTACTAAGGGTCCTGCGGTGTGCGCGTTGCGTGCGTAGCACACATTAACCTTCACTGTTGCTCACACAGTTAACTGGGAGAGGTGCTTGCAATGTTGTGCACCTGAACTATACACAACCCATGATAACTAACTCCCCACTGGTGGGAGAGGGTGTCAGAGAAGTTATTCCACACGCACAGCCATAGTGTGTTCGTGTTCCCCATACAGACATACACACACATCACATTCCTCTACCTCATACACACACACACATCACATTGCTCTACCTCATACACACACACACACACATCACATTAATCTACCTCATACACACATACACACACACACACATCACATTCATCTACCTCATACACACATACACACACACACACACACACACATCACATTCATCTACCTCATACACACACACATCACATTGCTCTACCTCATACACACACACACACACACACATCACATTCATCTACCTCATACACACATACACACACACACACACACATCACATTCATCTACCTCATACACACATACATGCACATCGCATTCATCTATCTCATACACACATACACACACACATCACATCACATTCCTCTACCTCATGCACACACACACACACACACACATCAACATTCACTTATAAACTTTGATCATTCACTTAACCGATACCCTAAAAACACCTCGTCTTATTTTCCTCATTTGATTGCTTGTCTTCGGGTGCTATCTCTCCCCACTCCTTCACCTCGTTCCCAGCGCCCATTAAGGGGACCTTGGGCAGCCCTCCCAACCGTCCTGGCCCTGGAACTGAAGGGTATAAGAGATAATGGACAGGCAGCCAGCGAAAAAAATCTAGGATTTATGTTTTCTAACTAACAAGGTGTTTCAATAATTTGATAACTGCCATGGCAACCGGACGGGAAACCAATCATTGCAATATTGACAAATGCCTTTATGAACTCTCTGGCCCCTTCAGCTTACCCAGAATGCAATGACCTGCCTGGTTTTCAGCCTCCTCAAATTTTTGCGCATCGCTCCCGTCCTGCTTTCCCTCCACTGGCTGTCAATGCTGTCTTTGACACCATCAACCGCTCTATTCTCTTTCGCCTACCTCGAATCACTGGCTCTACCCTCTCCTGGTTCAAATTATGTCTCTCAAACTGACGCCAGTACATTAGCATCAATTACAGCAGATCTGTTTCTCCTCCAGTTCCCCAAGGTGTCCCCCAAGGTTCAGTGCTTGACCCCCTCCTTTTCATCCTCTACATGCTTCCCTTCAGTCACATCATTTCCAGTGTACTGCCAATGACACCCAGGTCTGTGTCTCTACTTCCGCCTTCACTGCTGCCATTCTGCCCTATCTCATAGAATTCAGATCCTGGAGGCAAACAAACCTTCTCAAACTGAACTGCGATAAATAATCTACCATAATTTTGTACCCAAATTGACTTCTCTCTCAGCTTTGAGGGCTCAGCTTTTCCTGAACTGCCGCACATCCACAACTTTGACTTTTTATTCTTTTAACCAATCTCTCTTCTTTGAGTAGCACATCAGGTTTTTCCATCTCAATAGTATTGCCTGCTTCTGGCCTTCCTTCTTCTGCTCTGCTGCTCTGCTGTTGAAGCACTCATTCAAGCCTTACAGACTCGATTACTGTTGCTGTATTCTCTTTGGCACATCCACCGAAACCCCTAGCGAACAGCGATACATCCAGAGCGCAGCTGCCCATATGCTCACCCCACACCCACACCAGTGTACAGTTTAGTTTACAGGCATTTAGCAGGCGCTCTTAACCAGAGTGACTTACATTGTATCCAGTTATACAGCTGGATATATACTGGAGCAATGCAGGTTAAGTACCTTGCTCAAGGGTGCAACGGCAGTGTCCTACCGGGGAATCGAACCTGCGACCTTTAGGTTACAAGACAAACTCCTTACCCATTATACTACACTGCCGCCCACCAGAGCCCGCATCCTTCGGGGCAGGTCCTTCAAAACCCGCCCTGGCACCCAGACCGCCGAAGAATGCCATTACTGTTACTGTTACTGTTACCACGCTGTTACTCATCACCTACAAAGCCCCCCACATCCTGGCCCCCTCCGACATCGCACATCCCCCCTTCATCCATACGCGCCCTCCAGCAAGCCCCTCAGATCAGACGCCAACGTCCTCGCCCCCCGCCGCACGGCCCGAGCATCGTACCTGGGGCGACGAGGCCTTCGGGGTGACGAGGGGCTTCTCCATCACTGCCCCCCTTCCTCTGGAGCGCTCTCCCCCAAACATGTCAGAGGCTCCGCTTGACCCCCGCCGAGCTCCCTCACCACCCCCCCTTTAATGTCTGGTTTTTATGTCTAACGCTGTTTATTCCTGTCTTCAGTCCTGTTTTCTGCTTGATTCTCTTTGTGTTGTACCTTTTTTTGTAATTATTATTATTATTATTATTATTATTATTATTATCATCATTATTATAGGCAGCAAAACTGCAGTGTCCTCCAAAATTATTCACATCCTATAAAGGTAAGCATAGAGGGCTGTATAAAATAAACAATACGGGTAATGAGTTATATTCCATGCAACAACAATAAAAAAATTCAATTATGTTCTTTTTTACTCATACAAACAAGATAAGTTTTTTTATTTATTTCACAGTTAGTCACAACCTTGTTTTGTAAAGTTTCCCTTCGCAAGGATGACACAACTTGTCACATTGTCTTCTGTCATGTTTTACGGTTTATGAGTCTGGTGAATATATTGGGGGGTGGGGGGGATTAACCAATCGGACATGCGGAATCTTTAAAGATGCTTCAGATCCTTTGGTTTGCACTTCTGGACTGTCCTCTTCAATTCATACCACAAATCCTGAATTGGATTTGAATATGCAGACTGAGATGGCCATTGCAAAACAGTACTTTTGTGGTCAGTTAACAATTTCCTGGTTGATTTTGAAGTATGCTTGGGATTCTTGTCTTGCGGAAAGATCGATTTGCAACCAAGTTTGAGCTCCCTGGCGCAGAGAACCAAGTTTTTTTGGCAAGAAAGGCTTTGGTGCTGGCTGAATTTCATAAATCCGTTGACCTTAGCAAGAGCCCCAGGTCCAGTTGATGTAAAACAACCCCATAAAATCCACCACCATAGTTCATTCTTGGTATGGTGTTCTTTTCAATATAAGCTTCCTTCTTTTGACGCCAAAACCACAGCTGCTTTGCCTGGCCAAAAACTACGATTGTGGTCTCATCTGAAAATAACACCCAGTTCCAATCCAAGTTCAGCATTATACTGTTAGTAGAAAAGAATATAATGTTCAAACTGTAAATCATGCAGTGTATCTCATTATGGTATTATTTTATAGTCGTCTTTGTTCATCTTTATCAAGGCTATGAATAAGTTTGGCACTATATTTGCTGGTCAATTAGTCATGGTAGATGTGTCTTTAATGTGCATGATGTGCATATGTTATGTAGTGGCCATTTTTCAGCCGACTCAATCAATTGCTAAATTGACATTTATTCTGTACAAGCAGATTTTTTAATTGCGTGCGGTAAACTGCTCATTTGTTTGATTCAGATGAGCTGTAGGTAGAGGCATGACTAAGTTTTGAATGGAATTGTTTTTTTCTCAGAAACTACTGAGTATTTCGACGAATCCGGTACATGAAATATGCCAAGGAGACTGTGCTTCTTCAGGGAACTGACCGGCCGAGCATTTCTGCATCACGGCTGCGGTATTTGATCTGTCTTCAGCTCCCGATTGGCCTGAATGGACATGTTCCAGTCTGTAATTCAGTCAGTCTGTATCTTGACAGGAGTTCAAGATTATAGGGCTCTATTCGTATGGCTGCTCATTAACAGTGAGACACATGCAGTATTAATCAAAGCACTAGCAATTATTCATTGCAGCTTCATAATAGCACATACTTGGGGCTAACACCAGCAAGAAGGGCCAATTAAATTACAAGATTCCCTTAAACAAAATGCTAAGGCCCTGCGGAAGACTTTCGCATTATGTCATCTAATGGCAAACTTCCAGGGCGAAGGGATCGTGGCAAATTCATGCGCTTTATTTACATTGTTCAGGTTCCCTTCCAAATAACGAATCGCGCGGCCAAAAGAGCGGTATCCAGGGCAACTGAAAACAGTCCTTGCGTTTATCGCTTTCCCCAAAACCGCGTAATCAGCGAGCCCCCTTCCTGTCGCCACGAGCGCCCACGAGTTTATGGCCTCGTTATCGTGATCGTCATGGTGCTCCGGGGATCCAAACAGACCGTGGCTTTAATCCCATTAGAGACGGAGACCAGTTTTCCATCAAACGAGTGCGTTTCGCTGTTTGCATACATTTTCACCGAACTGTCACGGGCCGAGCATGTGTTTTGGTTTATATCCAGCTGCTTTGAAATTCATTACTCAAATGAAATTAATAATTATTCATGAATATATTGTGCCTGTGCCAAGATAGGGCGCAAATATAATATTTTGACAGTTTCAATCTAAAAATAGCTGTTACACCTACAGTGTTGTAAAGTGACTAATCTGATTTGAGACGTTTCACGGAACGTTAAGTCAAGGTAATAGGAGAATGGCTTATTACTAAAAACAAATGTACTTGTTCATTTACTCCAAAATGTAACACAATGTCATCTTTTTAATGATACTATCATTATGTACTACTACCATTACTATCATTATGTGTCCTGCATGAAAATGGCAATCTGTATAAATGATTATGCATTAGGTAATTATGAACCCTATGGAAGTGGGTCATAATTAGCTAATTCAAGCTCTGATACATAAAGACAATTACTGTTACCACTTTAAATGATTTCTGTGGATTTCTCAGCAAAATAACTGCTTAACTGCTTACAGTATGTAGCTGTAGATATGCAAAGCATTCTGTTCAAAATTTGATGGTGGGTGAAATTTACAGTAAATATATTCTTGCTGTAAATCTCAATATGATAATAGGCCTATTTTACCACCAAAGTTTTCCAGCCAAAAAAGGTTATTCTAACGTTGCTATCCTTAAACAATTTGGGTTATTTTCAACATTGATCTTGCTTTCTATAGTTTTTGTCATTACATTGATCCATTAACCCCATACTTTCATGCCCCTTCTGCATTGTAGCTGACATTGAATTCATGCCATAATAATTTTTAAAAATGTCATTTCAATCGTTGAAATATTCTTATCCAACATGGCATAAATTTGACGCAGGAACGGCCCAAAAACGTCTGTTTCTACACTACTAGACTGATCCGTCATTTTCAAAATCACGTAGATAGCATATTCACCACAATGACACGCTTTTAAGGCCAGTGCCACTGAATATAGAAAGTGTGCACAAGCAAAGGCGAAATGCTTAGACAGCTGTCCAAAATTAGCAAACTTTTTTCCCCAAAAAATTCAGTTACTGTTCAAGAGGCTAATGTTAATCGGGTTAGTTCTAGTAGTTAGTTCAGGAAGGATTACATCTGCTGGAAAAATGTTTTGGACTTGTCCCCAAATGTCAGCATTGCTCTTTGCTTATTGTTAACTGGGCTTGAAAATTCATTACACTCGTTGAGTCACAAATAGGCATCAAAGTGCGATAAATTGGCAGCTTTTACGTTTGTCGTAAGAATTCGAATGTAAGATGGTGGGATATCCCTATTGTGTCCAGAGCGCCTGATTGTCTTCCCCAGGCCTTGGGTTAACCCACCTAGTTAAACAGATAAAATAAAATGTGCGCTCGAAGAAACATATCTCTAACTCTCCTGAGACATTTTTTTGCAAGTGTAATGCACAGTTTTCTAAAAAAAGATCATGCTGTTGAATTCACAAGCAGCAGAAAAGACAAGGCCTAAGCTGCGAGAAATCGCTTTGTTTTGAAAAACCTCTTTCCGTGCGCCAGTGAGCCTAATTAATTTCGCCCCAGCGCAATGTCCTCAGTTTTTCCTATGAAACAGAGACTATAAATGGGCACGCTTGCACGGCACGCACAACAAGAATACAAAATATACATAAATTTATATTTGGAAAGCTATAAAACTCTTGGGATGAGGTCCAGCATTCTTGTAGTATTTTGCTTTGGGAGACAGTCAGGCTCGGCAATAACAATACAAAAGGCGCAGGACGCAGAGCTGGCGAAATCCAGCCCATAATACGGAGCGGAGAAAGGCTAGGTCTGTGACTAAGAGAACTTTATACATGCTGGTACTGGTAATGGTAATCTCTAGGTTTGAGAGTGAGACTGATTGCATTCAAATTGTAAATCTATTTTCAGTTCCTCTACGATTGATACCCTGTGCTTCTCACCCAATGTGATTCTCTTTATTTGCCTCCTTAAAGAGCATGCAGGTCGTACTGAGGCAGCTTCTGCCTCTGAGGAGAATTCCCAAAGGGAGAGCGAGGCAGCCCTGGGGTCCCATTTACAAAAAAAGCGTTCTTGGATTTAAATTTAAGCAAAGTCTTAGGATCATTCTTCAACTTGTGCCTACATTTGATTTATGAAAAGATGAAAAAAAAGATTGTGATTTGTGACAAATGATGTCAGCATCGTACAGTCGGTAGGTGCACTGCCTGGCCCCTCTTGATCTGAATATTATATGGCACGGACAGCAGCGAGGTACCTTGCTTTAACTAGTAAAGTTGGCATTAGCCCGCAGACACACACTTTTGTCCATCAGCCGTGTTGTTTACTTGTTGATAACTTGGTAACTTTGTGCTGGAGCCGGAAGAGGCCGTCCTCTCTTGTGCATATACATTGTCTATGCTCTGGGTGCAGCTCTTTAAACGACATGAGCTAATCAGTCCCAAAGTATTATCCAATCAGCTTGTGTTGATTGACCATTTTGAAAAGGCTTGTTATGAAATGAAAAGAGCCATTCAGAAATATATTATTATGAAATAAAAATGAAATTAAATTGGGTCGTGTTATTGTGGAAAGGACAGTCATGGGATGATAATTATAAAATTAAGCATTTAGTTAATTATATATATATATATATTTATGTATAAACCTTTTTACATAATAACGTATTTATTTATATAATTATTCATATTATTTTGGGACGTTCAGTCCTCCATAGTTTACTGCCTCAATTTCCCAAAAAAAATAAATAAGTAAATAAATAAAAAGCAAATCTTCAAAAGCACTTGCTAACACATTGCAGATTTTTTGCTGCACTTCCAAAACCATCTGCTTTTGTTCAGCGCTCGGTTCATGGTGAGAAATATCAAACAGAAATTTGGTAGCCGGCGTATGTCCGCCTGCTCTTTGAAGGCTGGTGCGCTCACGCGTGACTCATGCTCCAGGGAAGTGAGTAAGTGGAGAGAGTGAAGGTTGCGGTGGGGAGGGCTGGTTGGGCAGGGGATCTGAAGGCCGGTATGCTCCCGCCTCACACCCCGCAGCGTGAGCTCGTGAGCGAATCAGACAGTAGACCCCTTTCACTGAGTAGCAGGCCAGGTCCCGCAGGTGTCAATGTTCTTGCAGGTTCGAAGCGCGATTTTTGGATCAGGAATTTATGATGACACAACTGGCTTTACACCCCCAACTGCCCCCCCCCCCTCCCCTGACATATGTGAGATTGCTAACAGCTAGTTAGCTGCTAATACCATGTTAAATAGGTACAATACTGTTTTCAAAAATACTGTCCTTAGCAGGTACAGTACCATGTGTACAATACTGTCCTAAGTACATATGATATCATATAAACCATTTTGAATGACTGAAATGAGTCTTGTTTGAATTATGTGTGTCTCCATTACCCACAGGGATTAATAAATCACCCTCTAACGCATCTGTACAAATCCTTATGCCTTCAGGTTCAAAGAGACAAGAACCATCTCTGGTTGGCTACCGGTTTCTACTGAATTATTTATATATAAAATGTATTTATATATTCCTTATGTATGTATGCCTTCACCATATGTTTGCCAGCAACCCCTTCACCATCCTTTTTAGCCAATCAAGCTACTTGTACTGACTCGCATAGTAGAAAATCATTTTTGAACTGAGAAAAACAAGAAAAAGGATTTCTTGGTCTACGAACAGTCCAGAAATCGGCAGGTTTAGTTGAATACTTTGTGTACTTCCAATAAATGATGTGCATCACCAAACATTTTCTCTTAAATTTCTGCCTAAATTCCGAATCCCTTTTTTCAGAAAGTCTGGAATTCTTTTAAGGTTTTGGATACGTATAAGTCTTATGATTATGATTATGAAGTATGATTTAAAGGTCTCTGCACGGCATTATATTTATTTCACAGATAAATAGTGAAAGGACCATCAGCGAATGAATATCTGCATTATAAACGTCAACACTCCTTAAAAAATGCACGTGAAATAAATCATCATTGGAATTTCTCTCTTTTTTCCATCGGTAGATTTGTGAGCTGACGGGGGAGAAAGACTCAAATGAAGGCCAGCGGTGGCTGTGTCTCCCAGAAGGCTCTGTGCCGTGAGCAGCCTTGTCCTCCTTCCAGATCGGCTTCTAAAAGAAGCCGATCGTCCATTCTCATACTTTCTAAATCAGAATCGAGTTCTGTCGCGGTGCCGTATGAAAATCCCAACGAAAGGTCCGGAGCCCTTTTTTGTTGATTTGAGGCAAATTGTTTTTATAAGGGGGGGCAAAAAAAGGGAGGTGGGGGGGGGGATGGGGCACAATAGCATAGTGTGTTGGGAAGTAAATCTTTGAATGAGAAAAAAGCTCAATTCCTCAATCGTGTTTCAGTTCTCTTAAAATAAACAGAATTAATTTCTGTCCCTAGAAGAAAAAAAAAACCCTTTTTGCATGCCCGGTGAAGTTTTTGTTGTGGAAGTTTCATTCCCTGTTCTCCTCCCCTCCATCTCGGTGTTCTTATGCCCCACCCCCCCCACCCCACCCCCCACCCCCCCAAATTCATCCCAGCTCCCTTGGTCGCAACAGACAGACAGTCTGGCTCTAGCTGTCCTTGACTTCCTCTACCCTCTAAAAAAGCTCCCCGTACCTTGAGAAGCACGCTGTTGTGTGGAGCAACGCTCAGCTTGCACCCGTGGGGAACGGGGTGGGGTGGGGTGGGGTGGGGGTTGGGTTGGGGGGGATGCATTCTGTAGCCGCCTCCCCCCACGGTGACCCCTCGGCATGCTCCCCATTGAGGTCTAAGGGAGTGTGAAAGATTGCTGTGCAGCCAGGGCGCTAAGTCCACTTGTAGTACAAGGCCAATTTTTCGCGGACACCCCTCCCCTCTCTGCGCCAGAACTTATTAAACCAAGAAGGTTCCAGCGCGTTATTTAATTAGGCCCCCCGTTCCATGCCACCCCCCCCCCCAGACCGTACTTCCCACGCACATTACTGGATGGTTGTCGCAGTTTGCTGTGACCCCCCCTCGGCTGTTCTGGGATCAGCCAGTGACTCTCTCTTAAACTAACGTGAGAGCATGCACTGTGCATCATGTGTGCAAAACACATCAGTGAAACACCACTTTAGTGTAAATCTGAGCATATCAAAACTCACTTCAGCTCTTAAGTAGCAGAGTTTAAAACATATTATTATTATTATATTATTATTATTATTATTATTATTATTATTATTATTAATAATAATAATAATAATAATAATAATAATAATAATAATAAAACAAGTTTTTACTTTTAATCAATTCACTCCTTATTCTGCCTTGCTCTTCCAGTGTCAGTTCGTACATGTCCAGCTCACCCCCGCCCCCCCCCCCATGGAGGTTGCCCCGATTAGCTGTTCTTCATGTCAGGCTGGAGGCACGGTGGCTGGGGGTCGGGCTGGGGGTCGAGCTGGACTCTCTCTTTAGGACCCCCACAGTTGGAGGCAGGTTCCCAGTTCCCACAGAGAGAGAGAGAGAGAGAGAGAGAGAGAGGGGGGGGGGGGGAGAGGGACAGAGTGGGAGAAAGAGAGGGAGAGAGAGACACAGAGAGGAAGAGAGAGGAAGAGACAGATAGAGAGAAAGAAGAAGAGAGAGAGAGGGAGTATTTGTAAATATGAATAAAACAGCCACACTCGAGCCTGTGTGTGTTGCACTGTGGGACACTCCCCACAGAGTGCTACGGTTAGAACAGCAGGCCCCACACGGTAAACGCCCAACACCTCGACCCTGGCCTGTGATTAATGAGACCTGGCCACACACCCCCGCCACACCGCTGCTGAACTCCAGACCTCACCGCTCCCCTTCAGCAGTAAGGCAGCCCCCACCACAGCCCTGTGTCAGGAGGAGAACACACCTTTCCTCTACCGTTTCGTCTTCTCTTTCTCACAGCTTAGTGCTTTATGGTCTCTTTTTTCCCCTCCCTTTTCCATTCAAACGCTGTGATTGGTTGACCTGAACTGTCACTCAATCTCCAGCCTTACTCCGGTAGGCAGGAAGCTTCTGTGCGCAACGCAGTGCAAATTGAGAGGAAGCTTAATGGTGGAGAGAACCGCGAAAAATCGGCACCTGTTCTCCGGAAGTCAACCGTAACGATAAGGATACGTCCGACAGACACACCGAGCCCTGATAGTCTGAGAGGAACCCCCACAATCGCGGGCAATATCTGTGAACCTGCAGTGAAAAGCAGGGGTGGCCCCTGGGGTAACAACACTCTCTGCAGTCATTTAGGGCCACAACCATCCAGGGGCCACACAAGTCGAGTTTTCTCTTTCCTTTTTTTTTTGTTGTTTTTTTTTGGTTTTTTTGGAGCACTTTGGGGCCACAATAACATTCCTAGAGCCAGCTCTGACGCAAAGACAGAAGCAACGCTGGACAGGTCCAGAAAGGGCCGTTCGGTGCCTGTGCCTGGAAATCCCTATTATCGGTCGTCACAAATTTAAAGTGCTCTGAAGGGGTGCAATCTCGCCTGGCTTCCCTCGTGGTCTCGGGTTCCTCCTGACTGATCTAATGAGCGTCAGATATAAGTGCTCACGTGGAGAATCATGTGGGCTATGTACATTTGTACCTGTGTTTTCAGAACACCACTTAAATGTTTACCTGCAATATAAATGAACGGCCGTCGAATACCTGCAGCCCCCAGTTAACCTGTAGCTGGAAAACAATAAATCAGTCACATTCAATGCTTTTAAATGGTAGACCTAATGCCCATTGCTCACTTATAATTGCCTCAAGTTCAAACCAGTAGGCCCAGTTTAAAGATCTCTTTGTATTATTCAGATCATAGGAGGATGGCTAAAAGAAGTTAGCAAAAAGTGCAAATACGTGCTAAGCTACTGAATTTCTACCGTAAACTCCTAGTCGGATCCAGTGGTTGAGCTGCACTGTCCCCGGTATGTAATGCGGCAAAATTCAACTCATAGGTTTCCCTCACGCTGGAATAATGCCCTCTAGTGGAGTTGTAAGACACGCCCGTACAAACAAGTCCTACAACCTGCTGTGGCTATATAACAAGATTCCGTTAACAGGAGTCACCGTGCTCGTCAGGTCCAGGGCTGATGGCAAGCGCGTGCCCAGAGAGCATGCTCGCACACCCGGCTGCAGAACTATATCAACACAGCCGGAATTTGTTCAGTTATTTCCGTCTGTGTCAAGATGCACATGGATGGAACCAATATGTTATTTCTTTTTTTTTATAAGAGAACAAAATGTTAACATTTTGTGGAATTAGGCGTTTATACTTGACCACGAGTATAGCTAACCTCACAAAACAAATGGCCCCATCAACACTTCATACGTATGAAGATTATTAAGTTGACCACTTTGGCAGTTGGCAACAGACTGCTGATGAGAGATGGAAGCGATGACTGGTTCCTAAGAAGAAAAATACATTCATAATTCGTCATAATTTTGGCGTGCGTGAGAGAGTCATGTTGAGCTGTCAAATATTTTTTGCGTTATTAAATACATTTAAATTGATCCAATATGCTACGTCTCATACTATCATTGACATTAAGATTAGTCGACATACAATATGAAAATATAATTCTGTTCCGAGGTCCACCAACCACACCGGTCGCATGGCTTCTCATCTGCGAGAAAATCAAAATTCCGCAAACTGCCAGATGTTAATCGTGTTAAGTCCTCCTTTGTGGTAAGAAATGTATAAAATAAAAAGCTAATCAATGTTTGGGGGAAGTAACACATAGCCTATATGAACGTTAGTCTGCAGTGAGTTCTGGGCTTTGCATGGTGGTCGAAATTATGCCAAGCAGGCTATTGGTCATTGAGGAGTGAGAACACACCTACATGTTTCCCTTCGCGGGCTATTTGGTGACTTTAGGACCCGGTGGAATAAAAGTGAGTGGATGATATTTTTCTCTTTGCGGAGAGGAGGGGGAGAGGGTGCTGTCAATCTTCGAAAAACTGACAGAAGTGGGCAGGACGCGCCGACACTTTGTATCACAGGAGGGGGATATTTAACTTGGGATAACGCTCTGCTTACAACAGACACGCACTCTCCCATACGGTGTGCCCAAGCAGAAACCGGACAAAGCCAAATACACAGACGTCCTAATAACAGGAGCTAGTGTGCGCTATCGGGGATAAAGCTCCCTCGGGGATTGTCACAGATACTCACCGGTTTAGAGATCCCGCCACTGGCTGTGCCGTTTCACTCTGCACTGATGTTACGGCGCGCGGTTTCTTAAAACAGATAAGGATGGAATCGATGTAAAAACAAGGACCGAATGGACAACAAACTTCCCGAATGAAGCCAATAATATATCACCCTCCGCCTAAAATGGAGAGTTTGTGCAGGGGTTCATAAAACCTGTGGATGACAACCTTTCCATCTGAAACTGGTTTCTTCGCTTTTTAACTTCTCCCCTGTCTATACGTGGAATTTACTTTTATTTGGAAAGAAAAAATAGATAACCGTTCTGCTCTGGACAGACTTGTAGGCTACGTTGTGGCTGATATCTGAATTTGCGATCCGAAGTTGGACAGACCATTCATTAAATAATGTTTGACACCGGTAAGAAAGCACTTTCCTTTCTATGACTGCGACAGCACTGAATGATAAACGACACATTAGCCTCCATAAAAAGCAGTTATAGAACATTTCAACTGGGCCTCTAAGGAGTGGAATACTAAAATCGTTTTTTTTTTTTTGTTTTTTTAGTTGAAAGTTGGATGTTTATGTCGGGTGTGGACCTAGCTACTAAATGCGAACTGTAATCACTCACTGAAAGTGTGCACGAATACAATACGAGTTTCGTCCCCTCTGACTGAGTTTTTCAACTCTTCTATAGAGATTGTTTTTTGATTCTCCTCTCGAACTCTCTTTGGATGTATTTTGTCCTGGGAAAACACGAGCCATAGAACAGTTCACTCCTAGCAACACTCCCAGCGCCAGCCCTGTCATCGAGTCTAGACAATTTGTCGTGGCATCGAGTCCCTCTGTAACCATGGCGACCATCAGAAACTCTCTGTGAATTTTGGAGAAAAAGAAAAAAAAGAGTGAGGGAGAAGGAAAGGGTGAAGGGAGTAGAGGCTTTGCGTTTTGTTCGAAGAGTAATTATTCCGCAATGAAGACAAATCATCTATGTGAGAAGCATGCGATAGTGTGGAAAGAGTAGGGAGAGATTTGGAGGTCTGGTGGAACTCCTTTCATTCAAGTCCGGAGCAGTCTATTAAAAGTCTGGCTTTAACATTTATGAAACCCCAGACTCTTAAATTTGAAGTGCTCCGCCGCGGTGAATAATAACAAAATCTAAGAAGATAAATATGGGGGTTTCACAGGCGTTGCTTGTGTATGTGTTCGTGTCCATACATCTAGGCGCCTCACAACATTTTCTTCGCCTGCGTCCGTCACCCAGCGACCATCTCCCTGTTCCCGATCTTAAGGAGGATCCAGACCCGGACTTTGATCCCCGCGAACCGGACCTGGCCGAGAGGACTCTGAGGAAAAAACTCGGCAGCAACTTTGATCCCAATTTCATGTCAGTTGACTCCCCTGTGTCGGTGAACCTGTCGGTCCAAGACACGCAGTCGAGACAGCCAGGACCGATGCCCAACGAAATAAAAAAGCTGGACCTTTCCGAAACACCTTACGGGAGACGGGTGAAAGTTGGCAAAAAGGCTCGTCGGAAATTTTTGCAGTGGTTGTGGACGTACACGCACTGTCCGGTGGTATACACCTGGAAGGACCTGGGGTCGAGGTTTTGGCCACGCTATATCAAGGAAGGCAACTGCTTCAATGAACGCTCTTGTTCATTCCCAGAAGGGATGTTTTGCAAACCCGTGAAGTCTATCACCAAGACTTTCCTCCGGTGGTACTGCCAAGGATTTTTAAAACAGAAATATTGTACGTGGATACCAGTCCAATACCCAATCATCTCGGAATGCAAGTGCTCTTGTTGAGTTTCTGTGGAAAGGCGATTGGGGATGGACTATAACACGGTTTCTATTGCACTGTGAACTTTCAGAACAGAGATGTGGGCTGTCGTGTTATTTCGGAGGGCACCATACGAATCTATTTTTATATATAGTATTTTAATTGAAATATCAACATTGTACATATTTAAGATAAAAATGCAGCTATTTTTTTTTCTATGAACAGGACCATATTATTTCAGCCCCCTCGAAAACGTTTCTTTGGGGGGAACGTAAGCACTTCAAAAGGAAGAGCTTTTATTTTTATGAAAAATTGAAGATGGAATGCAACTTCTCCAAGAAGTTTTACTTTTCATCCGAATATTAATGCTGACTGATCATTTGATGCAAAATGCTGCCTAGGTTTTTGTATAATTGTATTAATATGAATTAAATTGAAAAGTTGAGGATAAAACAAAAATATATATATGGGCGTGAACTCAGCTTTTGGAATACATATAGTTTAGTAGAACGGTTACAAATTTGTACAATTTATTTATTACCTTAACGATTGTGAGTATAGAACAAGAAAATATAGAAGAGTATACAAGTAATTATGCGAGATGTTTACTTGAATATTTCTAAAATAAAAGAACATATCACTGTAAATAATGGTTATGCGTCTAGCAATAAAATCTATCTATTAAAGGTATGCCTGTCAAACTAGTTGCTTTAAAGACCACTTGATGTGCGCAGCGAAGCTACTTGCGAGCAATAAAGTAGCTAGTGTTGCTCACTGAAGGTAAGTGTTGGGTTAAATGGCTCTACTGCAGCGAGGCATGTTAAAGACAAACGAAGTGAAGTTTGGCGAGTTTGATTTGTCGTGTTGTGTTATATGCATGGCAGCAGGTCTGCCGAGGGACCTATACGAACACCGTGTTCTTAGGGAAGACTAATTCATTGTGGTAGAACCAGCAGGACACAATGCGCGGCATGCCCATATATGCGTAACCACACAGTCAGCGATCTAGCAGTGTTTTCATAACAGTAAATTATGGCTCGGTAAATTTAAGTAGTGTAGCCTGAAAGTCTGGGATTTGTTCCTCCCCACGCGTCGTCAGAACTGCTAAACCGCAAACGGCAATTCCATGTGCTACCGCTGCAGAATGCGAATAAACCATACAGACAGTAAACAGGTGCTTCATAAGTGCATAAACCAACTTGGTTTTAATCGTCCCCACGTTATTAAAGGAGGGGACGATTATATAAATATATGTAAAGAAAAACTGGAAAGGTGTCCATTTTAAACGAAAAATTGTGTTCTTTAGTAGAAACGGATGGAATGTGGGATATATATGTGCTATCCTTATTTTGTCCTTAAAATAAGTTCGTCTTTGTTACTGTTTTTTTTTTCTTGTTTGTTTGTTTTTAAATCTATAAAACCCAAAAAACTCATCGCGATAAATTGATATATACAGAGGCCTAAACCCAGACTGTGCATGAGGTTTTTGTCTTTGGCGTCTGCGATTAGCAGTGTCATTTGCTGCGTGGTTTTTATTACATAAATACTGGAAGGTATTTTTTATGGAAAGAGGCGGCAGAGTGCCAGCGGAGAGGGGAGTGCTTTCCCGAGAGTCTGCGTTGCCTGAGGTCTCGGGGTTTTTTGGAAGCTCCGCGCTGACTCCCAGGCGCCGTCGAGCTGCCCCCTCTCGACTGAGCAGAATGGAGCTCTTGGGGAAACAGAGTAACCCTTTCGAGTTCAGCCTGGCGTATAAAACCGCGAGCAGCGTGTGAATATCAACACGCCGTCGGGGCGGCCAGGCACCGAAGAGCAAGTCAGCGGATATGGTTGGAACTTCGGGCGTTTTTTAAAGCGCACTAACCGCACTGTCGCGCGGTATCTCCTGGAACACTGGGACAACTATTGGGATTTTTTTACGAGCCCCGAGGCGTCATGCCTTTAGAAAGTATGTTCCACACGCCTCAGTATACAGTAGTAGTGCATGGAAGGTCCCGCTCTGTGTGATACAAACGGGCATTTTACGCCACAGTAAGGTCATCTTATACAATTAACTTAATTTGTATTACGACAGAGCTAATTAGAGCTAATTAAATGATTAATTAAAGTAAAAAAATATACTCCCTCCCTTCCGCTGGTGTATCTAATCAGAATTTCATCATTTTCAGGGACGCTTTCAGTAGTTTGTAGAATCATGTAACTTCCATCTGACGAGTAAATCAAGGCGTGGATTTTTAAAGCCACTTATTAAAACCGGGAAAAAAACTAGTGCTTTACGTTACCGAGGTTTTCTTCAGCTACGGATGATACAAATAGCCTGTAAGGGAATGACAGCAGGTGATACGACATTAGGCACTATATTGAGCACGGCTAATTCGTATCTCAACCTTCAAAACTCGATGTGTGCCCCCTATGCAATGAATAAAAGTTTTATCCTGGAGACATACTGCCCTTGCTTCGCTTCTCAGGTTACGCAAAGAGGACGATCGATTGATTTAGCAACACCGGGTTAATTATAGGCTGTCACTGGTTCTTTACTGTTCATGAGGACAGTTTATAGCACTCCACTTCCTCGAAACTGTCTGCATTTTATTATCTTAGTCGAGGTCGTATTGTATTAATTGCTCAATTCAACAGGACATTGTTAGCGCTTTTTACTATTAAAATTGCAGCGTAGGCCTACGCAAATTGACCTAACTTTAACCCTATATGCTACGGAGTAATCTGTGACGCTAAAATGAGCGCACATGAAATAAAACTTGCTCTTTTTGATAGTTAACTATGACTGGAAAAGATTTGATTATTTCAAATAATTAGGGTTTATCTGGATCGAAGCTGAAGGTCACAAATTTTTGACGTGGATGTTCATACTTTTTTTTTTTTTAATCTTCAGAGAAAAGATTCCTGGGTGGTTAAATAATGATTGAAACTTACTGTTGCTGTTTATCCAACCGGTGTCTCACCAGAAATTGGTCTTTGAAATGCAACATGTTACTGTTTCAGTGTTGTTTTTCCCACTTTGTGCAATTGGAAAAGGGCATATGTCTAAATCGCCCTCATATCGCTACCTCAGGGGCTACACAGAACACATATATACCAAAAATGTACTTCTCAAATTTGGATGTATTCTGAAGAAGATGGTCTTTACAAGTTCTCTCTTCCTCCAGCTGTTCTGATTGCTACATCTGTAACCGCTGCAGGATCCTATATAACCACTACAGGATCCTGTATAACCACTGCATGATCCTATATAACCACAGCATGATCCTATGTAACCACTGCATGATCCTATATAACCACTTCATGATCCTATATAACCACTGTAGTATCCTATATAACCACTTCAGGATCCTATATAACCACTGCAGGATCCTATATAAGTACTGCAGAATCCTATATAACCACTACATGATCCTATATAACCAATACAGGATCCTGTATAACCACTGCAGGATCCTATATAACCACTGCATGATCCTATATAGCCAATGCAGGAGCCTATATAACCACTGCGGAATCCTATATAATGTATTTATTGTATTGTGTGTGATGACTGAATAAAAAAATACTACTACTACTACTATATAACCAATTCAGGATCCTATATAACCAATGTAGGGTCCTATATAACCACTCCAGGATCCTATATAACTACTTTAGGATCCTATATAACCACTCTAGGATCCTATATAACCACTTCAGGATCCTATATAACCACTGTAGGATCCTACATAACCACTTCAGGAACCTATATAACCACTTCAGGATCGTATATAACAATTGCAGAATCGGCAATTTGGAATCGGCAATTGTCGGCAACCTCAGCTACTTTCATGTTGCGAATCCCACTACCAACTTTGGGAGAGTGTAGACATCCACAGTTCTCCTCTGAGACACGCGGTGTCGCCAGCTGCTTCTTTCCACACCACAGACTACAGCCAAGCTCGCACAGAGTGGAGTCAGAGGAAGACCTTTCTTAACAAGCGCAAATCCGCAATAGCTAATTGTCAGATGTGATGTATCTGATATACTGGTCTCATGCTCATTTGCATGAGAAGGGAACACATGACAAGTCTGGCAACGAAGGTGTTTATTTTCACAGAGAAAATTACATTTTAATTGTCCTTTCAGTCCTTTTAAAATAATTTAATTGATAGCATCCTTAGGTAAGAAAACAACAGTGTTTAGTATTCATTTATTCATATTCTATAGTATTCATCGTAAAAAAAAAAGAACTGTTGCTTTAAGCCCAAATTTCCAGGCTATGGGGCGGCGAGCGGAAACTGCGGCGATCGAGGACACGAAAAGTTGAGCGGCGGTCGTTTCTCTCAGCGGCTCGCTCGCGGAATGCGTACTGCCGCCGTGCCTTCCAGACGAACGGCGTTCACTCCAAACACGCCCGCACGAACGCTCGACCTCGAGCGGTCCATCAATTAAGCGAGAACGTGACTCCACAGCGACCGGTGGGGTTTCAAAACACGAAAAAGAACCTTCAGGAAGTGAACGCCCACAAGACTCCTGGGGGAGAAAAAAAACTCGACAACAGAGGAGACCTGTAATCGCTCACGTGAACGAACAATGTGATAAGATTGATGTAGCGAATGCTATATTTACCCTTCTGCTAAAATGGTGGTCCGTTCAGCCACTAACATAAACATTTTCCTCTCGGGTCTGTTACCAACATTAGCCTCAGTGGAATGTTTCGGGGGTCCACAGCCCCATTAAGACCATACTGGGGCCCTTACCGGGACTCGAGTGTTTGTGTGGTTGTAGCCTGAGACCCTGATGGTGTAGCCTCTGAAACCCCTCAGTTGAGGTGGGCCAATAGCGGCTAAAGTCAGGGGAATGCGCCGTGATGTCATCCGAGTGCATCACACGCTTTCCCACACGGGCCGCGCCGCGTAAGCCTCTGGAATGCTGCAGGGGCATTGTTCAGCCAAAAAGCCACCCCCCCCCCACCCCCCAATTCAAATCGCCCTGGGGGTGCAGCAGGGGCTGCAGGCTTCCCCACATACCACCCCATGCCGCTGGCTAAGTCCAAGCTAGCGTACGAGACCCCTGCTTTCAGGCTGTTTTTATGTTGAAAAACGTTATTTCGTCCGCTCAGATCGTTGGAGAGGCACTTGGGGTTTCATCGCCATGCAGCAGTAACCCCCCCCCCCACTCCTCCCCCAGGGTACGGCAGGAATTTCCAGGGTTCTTTAATGTGAGGTCCTCAGAGAAGCATTATGAGCCCAACACACTTTACAAATCAGGCACCCCTACATCAACTGGGAAACCAGACACTGATGCAATAGTTGTTTGTAGTCCGTTTATTTGATTAGGCCCTTAAAGATTATACTAACACCCAAAGAGTCCTACAATTGTGCCAAACAATACCCAAAACACTTTTTTTGTTAACGTGGAATATACAAATAAATGCAATGGTTATACAGTGTTTAATTGCATACATGGCTAAAGAAAACAGTTTAAAAGTTTTTGCGCAAGTTAAAATATGTGAAAGGACAATAAGATTAAAATGGATTCATATTTTTTTACTCTCAATGAGGAAATTAATCTTTCTGTCTTCTATTCCTGTCGTTTCTGAATCTTGATCATCTAAGCACATCATTTGCATATCTTAGTCTCTCAGATAAGGTCATTAAATGGTAGGCATCATTAATCGCAACATGTTACAGTTCATCCTTACATGCTCACACTAGCAAAATACACCAATTGATAATAAAATATACTTTGCTAGATATATTTGCTTAAATTAATTCTATGCAAGACAAAAAAAAATGCTTATAAAAATAGTCAAATTAAGAAACATACATTTTCATTGTGCTCTAGACAAAGGGTATTTCTTTAATGTGATTTATTTTACCTTCATACTAATAATTAGGATAGCATAGGCCACTGTAGCTAAGCATCCTAGGCATACAGTATCATCATCAACAGTTGGACTTTAAACGTGAATTCTTCAGGTACAGAAACGAAACCAATTCAAGCCTAACGCTCACCTGAAAATACAGAACAGTGATTTTGCTCAGTCAGGAGCTCAGCCTACCAATCTAATTAAGGGTTGGCGCTCACCTTAGCGATATGAGTAATACACTAATAAATAAATGGCTACTCACATGGGCCTTCTACACCTTCTTGGTGATCGCACACTTTGTATTTCTGAGACTGACTCTGATGTTCTCCACTTCTGCACACTGCCCTGAATAAGAGTGCCTGCTGAGTTATTGTAATTTTGTTGTGAAACAGTGCAGAAGAAAGTGGAAGCCAGAAGAGTGAGGCCAGGACGGGTGTTCTGTGAAGATCTGCTGTTTGTTTTGGTGAGAGGCCTAGCAGC
Source organism: Anguilla rostrata (assembly GCF_018555375.3). Taxonomy (NCBI): domain Eukaryota; kingdom Metazoa; phylum Chordata; class Actinopteri; order Anguilliformes; family Anguillidae; genus Anguilla; species Anguilla rostrata. The sequence continues at coordinate 15,566,782 of NC_057949.1, read as the reverse complement.
GGAATGGTGAACCGGCTGCAGGCAGATATCACAAGGCACTCAGTAAGAGAACTGCAGTAATCAAGCCAAGAAGAAATCGAGCATAATGACCTCGCAGTATCAACCACAAACAGGAAAAGCCTTTGATCTTTGATACATTTCTCATGTGGCAGTAGGACAGGAATAAAAGTTTTTGTGCACTGCTGAAATGTCTGGTCTCTGTCTGAAATAACAAAGAGTGAAATAGCTTAATGCGGTTAGCCCATCTCACAATTACAGTGGGCTTCTTAATGTTTGGGACGAAGACATATTTTTTTCTCGATCTTGCTCTGTAGTCCACAATTGTAGATTTGTAATCAATAAACATGTCGTCAAATTGCAGATTTTTTCAAGGTATTTTTATACACTTTGGTTTCACCATGTAGAAATGACACCACTTTCTTGTTAAGTTCCTTTTGGCCTCCAAATATTACTCTTGCTGCAGCACTGATAAAAGTGAATCTTGGTCTCATCGGTCTATGGGACCTTTATCCAGAACTTTCTATCAAACTGTAACCTGCCCAGCCTGTTTTTGCAGCTAACTAGTGGTTTGCATATTGCAGTGTAGCTCTGTAGTTCTGTTTGTGAAGTCTTCTGTGGACAGTAGTCACTGACACATCCGCACCTGCCTCCTGAAGAAAATATTAAACTTAATATATTACAGTTAAAGTTGGAGTATTAACATCATGTAAAAGTACTCTCTAACCGATAAAGGGTGTGTTGCAGGAGAGTACAATCAAAGATAAGGTAGCATCGGTACTTCCTCAAGTGTAAATCTTTACAGACTGAAGAGTGTAATACAGTACGTACTTTAATCCAATATCAAGAGAGAATGTTGGAGTGCCCGGGTGCTCTGAGGTGAAGGGTAGGGTGTCCCTTTCTGTAGGATGCTTTTAATGCCAATTGTGGAGTGTGACTGCGAAGCTGGCAATAGCTTTGTAATTTGTAATTTGCGTATATATATTTGGGGTTTACTGCATTTGTACTCTGGGAGCATTCAAAGTGAATCCCAGCCGAAAGGGTCAAATGGGGGCTCTGGGTGGCTCACGCTGTTAAGGCGCAGGCTCTGAAAGCAAAGCACGAGTCTCAGTTGCGCTGTTATCAGCTATAGCTGGAGGTCTTCATTCGCTCAGCCTAGCTGGGGGAAGGATAGGGGGTAAGCAGGCTAATTCCGTTGGGCTCATCGCTCTCTAGCGGCCACTGCTGGTCAGACCAGGCGTCTGCAGACGCACAAACCTCGTACGCGCTGACCTCATCGTCCTCCAAGGACAGGGGCAGTGCATGATTGGTGGTGTGTCTGCAGGATGGAAAAAAAGCGAGAATAAGAGTCCCGAGTGTCGGAGGACTCACAGGACCAACCTCTCCTCCGGAAGTTGGCAGGAAGGGTTGTGGTCGGTTGAGTTCGGGTTGGGAAAAAATCGGGGATTAAAAAAAAGAAAAGTTTAATTGACTCGCCTGGCTCAGTGCTGCTCATCAACCACCGCTTGCCCTAACAATACTTTTTTCATTCTTTTCCAAATTAGTGCCTATAAAATTTTAAATAAAGACATGGAAAACCTGTTAAATCTGCACACAAGAAGAAAAAAAAAGCTTTCAAAGACAAGGTTTCATGTTTTTTTTATAAGCTGTAATGAGTTTGGAACCTTCAAGAGAATTCCAGCAACAACAAAAAAAAATTTGTTTTTGAACATTCTGCCCTCAGCTAGAAGTGGTTATTAAGCATTAGCTCATACCCAGGGTGCTGTTTTGGCTCGCCTCTCCGTTGGTAGATTGGAACACACTTGCAAGTTGAAGAGGCTTCGTAGCTAACTCGAGCCAGATCCGACTAATCAGACTGCAAACAATGCCAATGTTTCGGCTCTTTTGGAAACTGGGCGATATTTGCGGGTCTGAGATGATGTGTTGTGTTTTTGTGACCTCACACATGTCCATCGCTCACTACAGAAGTCAAGTCAGAGGTCCTGCTTTTGTATTCGTTGCTGATATAAATTTGACACATTCTGTACCAGTCAGAGTGACTTTACCATTGTTGTATTTTTGAAACAGGAGTAGGCAATTAGGAAGGGTTTTTTTCTTGGTGTTTTAACCTAGTGTTTAGCAGTATGACAATTAGCTGCAGATGAGCATGGTGTTCAAGTTTCAGTCATGCATAAATCTCACCCCGCCCCCCAACAAGTCTGAGCTCCAGCCATGCATGGTGTCCCTTACGCATGAAGACCTGGGTCCAGCCATGCATGGTGTCTGTAATGCATGAAGAGCTGGGTCCAGCCATGCATGGTGTCTGTAATGCATGAAGAGCTGGGTCCAGCCATGCATGGTGTCTGTAATGCATGAAGAGCTGGGTCCAGCCATGCATGGTGTCTGTAATGCATGAAGAGCTGGGTCCAGCCATGCATGGTGTCTGTTATGCATGAAGACCTGGGTCCAGCCATGCATGGTGTCTGTAATGCATGAAGGCCTGGGTCCAGCCATGCATGGTGTCTGTAATGCATGAAGAGCTGGGTCCAGCCATGCATGGTGTCTGTTATGCATGAAGAGCTGGGTCCAGCCATGCATGGTGTCTGTTATGCATGAAGATCTGGGTCCAGCCATGCATGGTGTCTGTAATGCATGAAGAGCTGGGTCCAGCCATGCATGGTGTCTGTTATGCATGAAGAGCTGGGTCCAGCCATGCATGGTGTCTGTTATGCATGAAGAGCTGGGTCCAGCCATGCATGGTGTCTGTTATGCATGAAGAGCTGGGTCCAGCCATGCATGGTGTCTGTTATGCATGAAGATCTGGGTCCAGCCATGCATGGTGTCTGTAATGCATGAAGAGCTGGGTCCAGCCATGCATGGTGTCTGTTATGCATGAAGAGCTGGGTCCAGCCATGCATGGTGTCTGTAATGCATGAAGATCTGGGTCCAGCCATGCATGGTGTCTGTTATACATGAGCTGGGTCCAGCCATGCATGGTGTCTGTTATGCATGAAGATCTGGGTCCAGCCATGCATGGTGTCTGTTATGCATGAGCTGGGTCCAGCCATGCATGGTGTCTGTTATACATGAGCTGGGTCCAGCTGTGCATGGTGTCTGTTATGCATGAGCTGGGTCCAGCCATGCATGGTGTCTGTTATACATGAGCTGGGTCCAGCCATGCATGGTGTCTGTTATACATGAGCTGGGTCCAGCTGTGCATGGTGTCTGTTATGCATGAGCTGGGTATGCTGGGCTGTTTGCCCGGCAGGACAGGGGGAAACTCCGTCCACTATCCTCTCTTCTGTTCGGAGGGTATTTTTTCGGAGGACACACGTCTTTGCCGCTTTGTAAATTCGCGGGTCTGCTTCGTCTATCTTTGCCTTCCTCAGTAGATCTACGCGCTCTCGTGCTCTGCTGTCTGTCCTGATGTCTCTCCCCGTTGAAGTGGAAGGAACGTCGTGCAGTCTTAATGACGGCCGTTCCGTCTCTCGGAGCAAACGCACCCGGGCACCCCAGCTCGGGGCTGAGGAGATGCGTAACGAGCTGTCACTCAGTTACCCGCGGTTACCCGCAGAGGGGGCCGGCCTTCACTGCGAGTCACCACTTTTCATGCGTAAGCTGAAAACATTGAATCATCAGTAGCTTCACACAAAGCGCCACGTTTAAGAGGTGCTTCATAGCAGAAGGATTTGAAGCGACGGGGGACTCGAACACAACGAAGCAAAAAGAAAAAGCTGCACGTTGCCTCACGTCTTTTTCGGCTGAGTGGTTTGGTGCCGGTGAAGGTAATAGGATAAATTGTCTGCGGTGTGGTTTGGGCCACTCCCTGGTCTGATATCCTGATGCCCAACTGTCTGTCACTCTCAGCAGGCGGGGTCTATTAAGAGCCGGGGTGTGTGTGGGGGGTTGCTAAAAAAAGACCTGGGCACAATGGGAGAGATTATTCCTGGAATAACACACCTTAGGGGAAGAGTTGGGATTTATTAGTGTCAACAGCCACAGAGGGGATTGGACACCCTTTGCCCTACTGCATGCTGAGGAGGAAAAGTGACCCGACAGAGCATGTGCAGTGTGCAGACAGAGCATGTTCAGTGTGCAGACAGAGCATGTGCAGTGTGCAAACAGAGCCGTGTGCAGTGTGCAGACAGAGCATGTACAGTGAGCAGACTGAGCATGTGCAGTGTGCAAACAGAGCATGTGCAGACAGAGCATGTGCAGTGTGCAAACGGAATGTGGGTACTGCAGCAGGGAGGAGTGTGGAGTGTGGAGTTGGAAGAGAGCCAGAGGAGTGTGGAGTGATTTTATTGATTGGGAGAGTGTCCGAAGTGAAAAATACATAAAAGAGAAGAGACTTGAAACGGGAGTGGGTACTCGAGTCTAAATGGGCAAGTAGACACATCCTAAAAAAAAAGTTTTGCGATTCACATTTTAAAGGAAGTATGTAATGCTATCCAGGTTTTCCGGACCATCATGTTCATCCAGCAGTAAACAAGACTTTTGAAAGAGATTTTTGATGCTCATAAACATACTGAACAACACAAATTACGCTACAAAGGACTCTGAAAATTATCAAACCACCACGTTATTTCTAGGAAGAGTGCTGCTTAAAACTCCTGCACAGTTTCATGCCCATTACTGGAAATACGTATTCCTGTCTACCGATTTGCCTTCCTTTAGCACTGTATGACTTTTCCCCACCTTACCTTATTTTTTTTTCTTTTTGTAAAATATAATCAAAATGTTGATGTCATTGTAAAAATTGATGTCTTTCCATGTACTTTGATCTTATTATACAACAAGCGTATGCGCTGCACTTGTAGTGCAAATGGAGAGGGGGGGGTTCTAGGGTATCATACTGTAGGCTAACATCGCCCCCTGGTGGATGTTAATCTCAGTATGCAGGATTTATTCTTTACATGGCGTTCCATTTGTAGAGAGTGAGATGCATCGGAGGTTCTTCGCAGCGTGTGGGGTGTGTAGCATAATGGTTATGGAACTGGGATTTAAACTTTGAGGTTGCAGGTTCGATTCCTACGCGGGGTTGTGTGGCAAAGAATGCCAGCTTTGCTGTTCGCTCCACTAACTGCGTACTAAATAAATAGGGTGCAATAACGTGATACGAGGACCTGCCAAGTGTCAGTGCTCGGGAACAGTGTCAATGCTCTGGAACAGTGTCAGTGCTTGGGAACAGTGTTGCTGCTTGGGAACAGTGTCAGTGCTCTGGAACAGTGTCAATGCTATGGAACAGTGTCAGTGGTCAGGAACAGTGTCTCCAGGGAGATTCCCAGGACTCTTTTCAGGTGACCGTGTGCGGAGGGCACGATTTCGCCATGGCAGCTGCCCAGTTATTAGGGCCCGCTGGATTGTTCTGACAAACGAACTGTGCGGATGACAACATTTCCTAATAAATAAACCGGTGTGGCCCCCCTGCTGCCCCCTGGTGGTGTGTGGGCCGGGCCACACGTACGCAGGCCTGACCGCAGTGAGTAAACCTGTCATTAACCCCCCCGAGGCTCTGACTAATGGGCTGGCCCTTTGAAAAGTTCCTTTAGCTGACGAACGGCTGCTGCAAACGTGTGTGCGCGAAACGTCCTGCCGCGCTGACTCAGCCTCGCCGGTCAGCCCGCCGGCCCTCGGGGCCGATTGGATCTTTTCCTGCCAACGCAACAGCGGGTAGGCAGACAGATGCCGCGCCTCGCCGAACCTGCCTAGCAGCTGTCGCTTTGACGCGCCGCGGGAAGCGGCGGCGCTCACTAGCGACGGCTAATCACCGCCGCGCGCGCTTCACCGTTGAACGCCGCGATTTCTTCTGTTCGTTTTCTCTTTTCTTTTTCTTTCTTAAATTTGAACAGCGCTGATGCGCTCGTTCCGGCGCGTCAGCGCTGTTCAAATTTAAGAAAAAAAGGAAAGAAAAAACAAACAGAAGAAAGCGCGGCGTTCAACGGTGAAGCGAAGCGGAGTTCAACGGTGTTTTAGTTAGCGAAGCGGGCTGCTGAGACCGGGCGGAGTATTGCAGGATCTGTGCTGCGGTAGCCCAAAGCCGTCACCGTGACGCCCTCGTTTCTCGTTTTCCCGTCAGTCTGCCTGGCTAATCTCGATGCGCTCTTTCGCAGGCGTCCTTGTGCCCTCCTCTCGCACTCAGTGTGAATGATGAATCCCGCATGCACCTGGCTGCACCTGTGCTGCAGTCAGCACAGAGCGTGTGAATGGCCGTGTGGAGGTTACATACGGTTTTATATGTGATGCGTGCTCTCTGTGAAACGACTCAAACGTTGAGTCCAATTGGTGCAGCGCGGCAGGTGTCCGGCTCTGTCGACGAGCTCAACCCACCCCCCCCCCCCCCCCCAGTTAGATATGAGGCAAAAAAAAAAAACTTTAAAAAAAGGGTCTTTGAGCCATTGTCTTTGAGCCATTGAGCTCATTGCCCAGAGCTCAATTTCTGAAATCAAACCCAACAGCTGCCATACCAGGATAAAACAGAGTCCTTGAAGCAATATAGGAAAAACACTACTGTAGCTACAAAATCATTTAAAAAGCTTCTGAAGCAACAAACACATGATCCAATTCGTCATCTCTCAGCTTTTATGCACATCTACAGAATATGCTGTAGCCTATATAGTTTTATATAAGATTTAACAGTTACCCAGAGCCATTCACTCTGCTTATGTTTTCATACAATCAATTTATACAGGTGTATATTTGCTAAAGCAATTCAAGTTAAGTATGTTGCTCAAGGTTACAATGGTACCACACATCTGTGTACACTGGAGTTGCAAACCTAGTTCCCTACCCATCATGCTACACTGTCACCTAATATATTACAGCATTGACAATAATACTACATATGTGATATATGTGAGTTTTAATGTTGTTATAGAAAAGGACACCAAATGAAACTTTATGAATAAGACCTACCCAGAGGAGGTTCAGCACGGTGTGTTTGCTTGTCCGATAGCAGGGTTCATCCCCAGATATGAAATCCACTCGAACACCTGTGGGTGTTTCACTGGCCATTTTTATAGATTAAGAAATTTATCGACATTTTAATATGTTTGGGTTTGATGCTTCCGACTGGGGCTGCCTGTTTCCTCGCTAGTTTTCACAGAACTGAGTTTCTTCATGTTGCCGAAAGTTCGGTAAGATTCTAATCGTCTTCCGTTCAGGCCACAGCATTTTTTTTAAAACAGAAATGCCGTCAGCTCTTGTTATGGATTATTAAGGAACAGCTGTGATAATTGCTCACAGCTTGCCTGTTGAGTCATTTTAATTGGGCAAAGTGTCAAATGAGATCAGCAGTAATTGCCGAAATATCTGAAATGTCTCAGTGAAAAACCTGAGATGAATTACCAGACGACATAAAATCCATGAGGTCACACACGAGAGAGAAAGGTGTTCTTCGCACAGCACCTGTAAAAAATATTAAGAACATTCTGGTTTTATTTTTTCAGCTACATTTTATGTACGGCCCTGTTATCACTTTGAAACAGTTTTGCCACTGGGAGCATAATAAAGTATAATTCATCCACAGTAAGGGAAGATGCACGTAGACATCGTACAGTAAACGCAGCATCCTATAGGGCGTTCTGGAACTTATATATATATATATATATATACACACACAAAAACAGGTGACAACTTACAGGAAAAACCTAAATAAATGAGTGGGGAAACATAATGAATGCAGATGCTTATACACAGATGTACTGCATGATACAATTAAGCAATTAACATCCCATCATGCTTTGTGGCATGTATAAAAATGCCGATCAGGCCCAGTTAACCTCGATTTTGGATCAAGATGGCAAGAGGAAAAGATCTAAGTGACTTGAAAGAGGGTTCATTATTGGGGAGCGGGTGGCAGGAGCTTCAGTCACAAAGACTGCTCAACTGACTAGTGTTTCAATAGGAACAGTGACTGAAGTGACATCATTTAGATCTATGGGAAAGACATCAGTAAATAGGGTCAGAAATTGTGGTCAGAAGTGTACATTCGATGACCGTGATGCTTGTGCATTAGTGCGATATGTAAGGAAAAACAGAAGAGCGACTCTTCCTCAGGTGACTGGGAATGTCAATGCAGAAACATGATCAGATTGTGTTCGCAAGAACAGTTCATTGACTACTACATAGAGAGGGATAATATAGTAGGGTTGCAGTGCATAAGCCCTTCATTACAAAGACAAATGCATATTTGTGAGTTATGTGGTACAAAAACCATAAGCACTGGTCTATAGACATGCAATCAGATGAGTCATCCTTCACCGTATTCGCCACAAGTGGGCGAGTGAGTGCATGTGTGGCGTACACCAATCGAAACGGTACAAGACTGAATGCTTGACCCCTACAGTGAGGGGATCCAGTGGCTCTGTTATGTTGTGGAGAGCATTTTCCTGGATTAGATTGGGTCCACTTGACCCCTTAGAGGGAAGTGTCACTGCAAATCAATGCAAAGTTATTCTGAGTGATCACCTCTATCCTATGATGAAACATTTCTATCCTGATGGGAGTGGTCTCTTCCAGGATGACAATGCCCCATCCACAGGGCATGAGGGGGTCACTGAATACTTTGATGAGTATGAAACTGATGTGAATAATATGCTATGGCCTTCGCAGTCACCAGACTGACCCAAAATCACCTTTTGTAGATTTTGGACCAATGTGCTGGCGACGCTCTCCACTACAATCATCAAAACATCAAATGAGGGAATATCTTTTGATGGTGTTCCATCCCTCCAGTAGAGTTCCAGAGACTTGTAGAATCTCTGCCAAAGCATATTGAAGCTGTTCTGGAGGCTTGTGGTGGCCTAACACCATGCTAAGACACTTTATGTTGGTTTTTCCTTTAATTTCTCACCCATTTGTATACATACACATATCAGTTAATGCAATGTCCTCTTTCAATTCAGACCAGTGTGGGCTCTCCTCCTGTGGAAAGACATGTAATTTACATGTAAATTGTGTGTCTAAATGCAATGTTATCCAAAAACTAGAAATAATACATATGTCATGTGACTTCACTCCTCATTTAAAAGTTTTTGTTTTTCAGTAGTGGAAATAGATGATTTATGGTTACACCAATCAACATATGTTTTGGGGGGGAGTATATGATCAATATTTAAAGTTTAAATATTTAAATATTTATCAGTTTAAAGACAAATAATTCTGATCTTGTAATGAACCAAATATAGATGAATCCGTCGATGGCACTCCATTAATTCCATTAATTGCTTTCTCGTGGCTATGATGCACCTTGCCAATTGCAGTGCAACACCGCATGAAAAAGAAACCCATTTCTGTATGATTCTTTGTCAGACTTCTTCGTAGCACCACTCAAGGCAATGAGTTGAGCTGTTTACGTAGCACCTTTACCTCACAAGCTCTGCTAGTCCAGAAAAGCCTCGAACGCACACAGTTTGTGCATTGATACAAAATGGTGCATCATATCCAAACAACCTCTCCAGTTCATCTCTGTAATGCTAACGCAGTGGACATTATTCATCTTCAGATGTAGCCACTGTAAAGTGCTGAACGGAAGTAGCAATTCTTTTTCTCATGATGTGTATGTTCTTTCTGTAGGTAGTCCATTATAATGCATGTCTATGATTGTAGTCCACCAAAGTCTGTTGTGGTAAGAGGGATAATCAATGGTGCTGGACTGGGATTAGGTGCCAGTGCCTCTCTCCATGGTGCTGAACTGGGTAAAGGTGGGAATGCCCTCTCCATGGTGCTGAACTGGGTTGAAGTGGGAATGATCGTGTCGATGACTTTGAACTGAATTTATATGTGAATGCTCCTCTCTGTGGTGCTGTTTACGTAGGGGTTAGCAGGGGTGGGGGTGGGGGCCATATTTCGACAGCAGCCCCTTCCTGCAGGACTGAATGACAGTGATGGAGATCCACTTGGGATGGGGTGGGGGGGGGGGGGGCTGCCAGTGAGTGTATGTGATTGACAGCTCTTACTCCTCCCCTTCACAGCTTCTCTTTCACAGACCATACAGTTAGCCACAGATTCAGTTCAGTCATCAACCGTTCACTGATGCACATATTATTTAGACTGCTCTGGCCAGTACTAGACTAAGTCAGCACAGTACCCTGCTGTAATCGGCACTTTCAAGGAAGAGTTCCTTGAGGAGCACTGATATCATATCATATTATTTCCTGACAAATGATTTCATAAATATAGATATTATATATATTCCTAAATGTAGTTATATAGATATATAACAAAGGCTACCATTCACCGACAGCGAGTTGGAAAGCTCAGCTAGTGGGCCATTGACTGGTGTGTGTATGTGACGGTTCATACATTCCTGAAATATTGTCTTAAAAATGGCCGCATAGCAAAAGCTAACAAATGAATCGTTCTGACCTGGTCTGACCAGAGTTTTTATTACAGTATCAAAAGTGTTGAATTTGCTGAACGTTTTAAATAAAACTTTGAACAACATGGTGGTTTTAAAAAAAACACACTGGATGAGATTGAAATTTGGATATGGGGTCCTTCAATGAAACTCAATAAGAAGACTCAGCAACTTGGCTAATTTTGTTCCTAACGTGTTTCTGCTAACCCTCTCATAACCCTCTCAGTGGCTTGTGGGCAAACACATTTTTCTTATTGGGAAAGGCCAAGAAAACCTCTGGAGATTTGTTTTTTTACATTTCCAAGTCCTACTTAATCATTTATCATTAGATCTTTTCTGATAGAAGCTGGAGATAATATCGTACATATAAAAACATGCCGAAATGGGTGAAGGAGAGAGCACTTGGGTTAATGAATACTGAATTCACTGAGGTTGATCAAATTATGTGCTCTGTAAAATATGTTATGTGTTTATTCATGAAAATGTGGGCTTACACAAAAATTAATATTGATTTTGTTCCATTTGGATTTTTTTTGGCCTCAGTGAACTCAAAGTACCAGTGAGTTTGTTCTATAGCAGTATCTGGTGTGTCACTGCGTTTTGGTTATGAATAAAATTACTCTGAACAATGTAATAATCAAATGACATTATGGCATCATGGTTATTGGAATACTACAGTGCAGTTGTCATAAAAAAAATATATAATTTAGCCATGATTGCTTCTAACCTTCACACAAGAAATAATACGACAGGGATTATTATTAGTAATCTTGTGTCGGTGTTGAAAGATTGTCTTATCAGTGTTTTCGGGATGAAAACTGAGAAGTGATACAAACAAACTGAGACACCGGTGTACCAAAATCTCTTTTAAAGAGCGACTTTAGCAGAAAATATTTTGATCAATGCTACTTTTGCTATTTTTCAAAAAAGGTGAGTAAGAAGTGAGTCTGAGGGCGGGACAAACAACATATCCTTAAAACAACATTTTGTTCTTAAAGGGTCAGTTCCAGCAGCGGCTTTTTGCTCTTTCATTTTATGGCCTTTTTACTGTGGTTTTTCACCTGTTTTTTTAACCGCCCCAGTAACCACTCCAATAAGTTAATTCGGCAGCAGTTTTAGAGGATAAAACTTCACAAAAATCTAGACCAGAATGGAATTTTAAATATTTACTTATTAGCCAATAATAATTAATCTAATAAGTATAGAATGTCTAAATAAAGGTGGGGTTTGAAAAGGTTCTGACTATGGTTCTTGCAGCTGGCTTGGATTTCCTGATTCTTCTCGTGATTATGTTGTTGGGTAGTCTGTGTAGTGCTTTGTTCTTGTTGTAACCTTTTCCTGTCAGGGCAAATCATAAAAGCAGGAGAGCATTTGTTAGGCAGCAAGTATTTTATTGTCCTTAAATGTTGTTTTAATGTCATTTTAAAAGTTTGTTATCCAGATGAAGATGTGTACTTTTTAAAATGTATAAATTGGATTAAAATTTCATTTTTGTGTAAAATGTGTAATTTATAAACACAAGAGCTGATATGGCTTGTCTGTTCTGCACTGCAAATGGCAGCCTGCTAACTGCTTTCAGGATAGAAGATAAATAATGAAACAACTCGGCTGAATAAACTAGGTTGCTATTTGTTTTCTTTGGCACTACTGTTAGAAAATATGATGTTAGAAAAATATGATTTTTATGGCACAGGGTCTTTAAGGAGAGGTCATTCTCACACACTGCAGTAGGTGAGAGCTGTGAACCTTTAGTCCAGTCTCAAACAGCTCTGAGAACAGAGCTTGGAATTACAAAGCAAGAGAAAGTAGGACCACAAGCCCCAGTTTACAAATTTAATGAGGGACCACAGGGATATAAAAAAGTGTATTTCCCTTCCCATTATGCTACTCTGCATTGAAATGCACACATAGTGGATGGCAGGTGCAATCCATTCTACTGCCAGCAGAGGGCGATCCTGTATAAAATGGGATATATGACATCGCGCTAGGGAGCGAGTGAAGGTTGTGTGGCTGCGTTTCGACAGATCTGCTCGCACAGCACCTCGCACCTACATACCAAAGGTCAAAATATACTGGCAAAATAAAAACATAAAATAAAAGGATTAGGCTGGTCAAGAACACCTGCTAGATTGTTGGCTGGAATTATACTCCACAAGCACTGGAAATCTGTTCCATAACACGGCAGCCATCGACAAAATGGCAGGTGTCAGTTATATCTTAATTTGACCTATTTATAATTAGAAGGAACGTTTTAACGGTTCTCATTTATATGCGTTCCCCTTCAGCAAAATCTGTCCATTAGGAAAGTGGGTCAGAGATGGAGAGAGCGAGTGTGCGTGTGTCTAAAGGTGTGATGTCACGGCACGGAGACCGGAATGGTTCAATAAGCATAAACCCTCCGTTAAGCACGGGACGGAAGGCTTAACTCCCAAACCCATCTGTTTCCTCCTCTCCCTCTCACTCACAGCGCTCTGGAGGTTGAAGCTCCGCCCTCCTCTCCCCTCCCAGGGCAACGTTAATCCTCCTACGAGGCGGGGGAGGAGGGGGGGTTGGAGGAGGACATCCCATTTACATTCTGCTGCCACACAATATAATCTGATTTTTTAAAAATGATAAAATTGTAACTGGAGTTCTGTCTTATACGCAGTGTGTCATAGAATAGAGATAACTATTCGAGCCTGAGGTGTTTAGGGACATTCATTGTACAATGTGATGGTTTGCTGAGCAGACCTATGAGTTCCCATATTTATATCACTACTCTCCAAATTCCAAAGAAATCCATTAATTTCCCCCTTTTACTTTACTCAGTTTTAGACCTGAACAGTCGTCACTGGCTGCAAAGAGAACCAATGAATTCCATTGTGCATTTAATTAATAAACAGAATAATAAACAATGACAATCGTTTCCCCACAGATTTGGAACATTGGTGCAAGCTGAAAGCAAGATCTGTGTTCATTGTAAGCTCTTTCACTGAAAGTAAGAATTATACTTGCATATCAGTACACTGCTGCCACATATATTGTATAATCGTATAATGGGTAAGGAGCTGGTAATCTGCAGGTCAGAGGTTCGATTCCCGGGAAGGACACTGCCGCTGTACCCTTGAGCAAAGTACTTAACCTGCATTTCTTCAGTATATAGCCAGCTGTATAAATGGATGCAATGTAAATGCTATGTAAAAGTTGAGTCAGTCGCTCTGGATAAGAGTGTCTGCTAAATGCCTGTAATGCAATGTAATACCCCCTGTATGAACTGCAGCAATAGCAGTTACTTTTTGATTTAGCCACCAGCCTTTTCAGAATGCCATGCACATAGCTGTAGCTTCTGACATTTTTCTCTGCGTGGTGTTTTGGGAAATGCCCTTTGAAAAGTCAAGCATTTGCAAAAATGTTTGCAGGAACTTTTGTAACAGCTTGCAGTGTCCTCAAAAATTATTCACGCATTGACAAAAAACAAAAAACAAAGAAAGTTCTATAAAAAAAAACCAACACAATACCTTCAATAATTTCAGCATTTTAAAACCACACTGGGTGCATTTCCAACATACACAACAAGTGTATCACAATATTTGATATATTCCAGCATTCAGGAAAACAAATGATGGTTCTATTTCCCATTTTGAGAATAGGGAAAGGGATAAAGGTGGATAAGCAATGGGAAGGCGGGGTTGTTCGTTCTGCTGGTAAATTTGCAGTGTTACATTAAGACTCTGTGCCCAGGTGAGTGTGATTCTTCTGTCATAATGAGGATGATGTACGCAGGTGACAGTCTTCTTTGGTATGGGAAATACCAAATAGGAATTTCCTATTTCCAGAGTTAACTTTTTTTGGTTCCTTGTTGTTTCCTAGATAACACAAGCTTAATTGTTTTACGATAGCATGGTGTAGCCTGACAGCAAACTATAAGCATAAATTTCACTTCAGTATTTTGGCTCATTGTTCAAAGGTAAACCAAGTGAGCAGAGTTGTCAGTTGGACCAATAGCAAGGTGATTGTAATGCTTCCTGTCATACATGGAGTGCTATTATCAAAAAAAAACAAATGCTTACAATTGGACAGACTAAAGATGACCACCAGGGGGCGCCGCTATCAAAGAGCCTCACTCTGTGCCCATCTTTTCCCAAAAACTGTGTTGTTGATTTTGTTCAAGAAGAAAAGCTAACTAAATGGAAAATAAGACAGCTGGATTTACAGTCATCAAAATTATATTCTATGGTTTTTATGGTGTTATTTACTTTAGTGGTTTCCAGGAAAGCTGAGGCAGTTCTTGGCAGTACACAGCAGCTCTGCCTGTGATTGGCCTGACACTCTTACAATGGCTGGGTGATTCAGCCCTGCAACCTGAGCGTCAGCGAGCGAGGTCACCCGATCTCCTCACAGGCCATCCAAGACAGGGCGGCACAGAACAGGGCAGGTTGGTGCCACTCTGACCCCTGGTGTAGACCGCAGGGCGTGGGGGCGGAGTTTTGGGCGTTGGCAGAACGCAGCCTCCTTCCCCCCGTGGCACTGCGGAAGCAGGGGTGCTGTTCTCCCTCAGGAGGGTAAGCCCTGTGGTGAGGTGCTCCTGTAGTGGGCGGCGGTGTAGTATAATGGGCAAGGAACTGGCTTTGTGACCTACAGGTCGCATGTTCGATTCCCGGGTAGGATACTACTCTTGAGCAAAGGTACTTAACCTCCATTGCTTCAGTATTTTCCAGCTGTATAAATGGATGCAATGTAAATGTTGTGTAAGTCACTCTGGATAAGAGTGCCTGTAATGTAGAATTTTAGTTTTTAACTTTTAGGGCATCTTTCTATCCCACTAGGACTATGTGACTGAGCTTGGAAGCTTTTTTTTTTTTTTTTTTTTTGGTGGAAGCCTTTTTGAGGCTTGGCAACCCTGCAATATGCTACGTTATACAAGGCTAACACGAGAAAGGCGTCTCCCCAGAATGCCTTTATTATGATGCTGAGCTAAACAATTAATGGCGCATCCATTTTTCATGAACGGAGACAGTCAGGTGTTCCTCGATGAGCCCCGCTCCCACACACTGTTCGGAGCCCGCTGGATGTGTAAACAGATCGGCCTGGTTTAAATCGCGTAAGTCACGTCAAGACGGTCCCAATGCTTGCCACCGGTCCTAATTTGTTTATGATCAAACAACAACAACATTTATGGACCATCACATGCCTCCTGAGTTCAAGCGAGGATGATCATACTGCTAAAGTTCCCTTACTTTAGTATATTATAAATATAAATATTATGAATCTGCTATATAAGTATAATACTGATAATACATTCTTATTCATAGGTGATGTTAAATGGCTGTTGTTTTCTCTGTACTGTTCTCACTATCCATATATTTACTTACCAAATATCTACGTCCAGCCAGTTAATAAATCGTATAAACTGAGATTTTCTTAATGCACACCTTTCCTTGTTCACACCTTTGCTTATTTCCTTCTTTCCTACCACAACCCTAAAATGCCTGTGTGTGGTCTTGAATGTGCTCGCAGAACGTATTTTCATTTTCGTTTATTTTCTGAAATTACCCTAGCCCATTCAGAAACCTAAATATAAGGTGGCTATTTATTGATCGTCTGTAGCCTATTATATTCAGAAATTCAGAAACGATATTTAGCCTACATAAACTATACTGAGATGTCACTCACGGTGAGTCTAGATAAGATAATAATTATTGTATCAGGCAATCGTTCCACAGGCCTACCTCCGTAATGTCCTTTAAAATATGACTCGTCTTTCAACCAAGGACTTCTACACCCACGCACTTTTGCATAATCGCATTGGCTAGCCTCTGCTGCAGAATAACAGAGACACACAAAACGGACCAATGACTCATCCATCCATGCAGCCCAGCTCCGATACATCGAAGACGCCGCATTACAAGCGTCCGTTTATTAAAATTCCATTCAAATATGTGGCTTTCGTTCTATAGCGCACGTCAATCGCAGTCCGTTCGTTCGCGTGTGCAACATTTATCTTCGAGGTTGTTAACAAAATGATTTCCGTTGTCTTACTCTCCGCGGGTGGTGTTAAATGTTGAATGATTTCTGTCTTAAATGAGTAGCCTACTAAGAACAGTGTCAATAAACGGGCATGAATGTCGGCTAGCTGAGTGCTAGAAACACGTAGGCTACTGGTGTTCTGGATATCTACAATCGTGCGGCGTGGCAGTGTCGCGACGTTCTTTCGCGGTTTCAGTGTACCAGAGAGAGAGGAAATAGATGTTTTTTTTCCTGTTATTCATCGATTGCTGTGCGGCCATGTACATTTGACATTATGTGCATGCCTCGAGACACAAGTTCTCCCGTGTGAATGCCTGCATTCGTGTTAAATTGTATTCAACAAAGGCGAATTTGCGACTTAAACATGCATCAGAAATAAAAGAAAGTTACATACAATTATATATATATATATATATATATATATATATATATATATATACGTAGGTGATTTGATTGCACAGCTTTTTCATTGAAATGGGGGTCCAAATAAAACTGTTTTACAAGGTAAAGTAGGTCTCTTTGATGTACCATTCACCGCATTTTATGAATCACAGAATGCAAACTGAATAATTCACAATTTCCACAATAACTTTTTGCCTTTGGATTTACAGTCCCTCTGCATATTAAGTGACAGGGTGCTTTTGCCTTTTGTGCTTATTTTAACACTGCCATGTGGCTGCAGTCATACAACTTACAGCCTTTAAAAATAATAATAATAATAATAATAATAATAATAAAATACAGTTACATTTAAATTTGAATGGAGAGGTCCCCTGCTCCAGTCTTGGGGAGCAGCCCGGTCTGCTGGGGTCCCCAATTCTGGTCCTGCAGACCCACAGTGTTTCGTGGTGCTTGCCTACACCTTAAATTCAGCAGCTCCTTCAGTCCTGAGAAAACAGGTGAAGTGAGTTAACGATGTAAGTAGACTCTTTTCTGACGGCTGGCCAAATAAAAAGCAGAAATATCGAAGGTAGGAAGAATTATAGCGGCTGATTTTGGATCAGAAGCTTTTTAGTCATGATCATTTTTGTTCCTTTTTTGCCTAGCAACTTCCCCTATGTTGGGGTTTGCTGTGAGAATAGACCGCATGTCTCAAGTCGGAAAAATTTAATTTTGAGGGTAAAATGGCGTGTACAACCATGGCAGAAAAGGTGACGGGTTCGGAATCTGATTGATGCATCGCATTGACTCATAAAACGCCTTTCAGGCTATTGCTTTCTTCAACACAAAATCTCCATACACAGGTGTCTTATGTATGTGCTTTACCATGAAATGTCATTGAAATACATTTGTAGGCACCATGCAATAGTTTCAGTTGTTGACTTTCTCAATATTAACTATTTTAAGTTGTATAAGAAGACATTGTGGAAAGTGATTTACAATAATTTTCGCTTTTTAAAAAACCAAAGAGGATCTGCAGATATACACGTAGCGGAATGGAAAGTAGTTTCCTCCAAGGAACCACAGAGGCTTGAGGTCTTACACTTATGTTATAAGTATTCAGTCCAATGAGGACTCGGCACATTTCCCCGGACCAATCAGAGTTGGCCACATTCTATGGTCAGTCTTGAAAAATTCTTGAGATGTTTGACATCATCCGTTTGGGCCACATGATATTTTTGAGGAGGGGACAGTGAAGGACATCAGAGTCCATGCGGGGAGGGGGGGGGGCTGGGCCTATTTTCAAAAGTCCTAGAGCAGGGGTGCACAACTCCGGTCCTGGAGGGCCGATCTGCATGCTGGTTTTTGTTCCAACCGATTACCATTTCTTACAGCTCTATAAACTATGCTGCTTCACTCCTGTGCTTGAGCACAGTGAAATCGCTAGGATGCACTTGCAGACTGTGACTCTAGCTGTTGCTTATACACATGTCAGATCAAGATATGATTGGGCCAATTCAATAAATGTTGGGAAATGTTGGCACAAAATCCTGAAATGGATTGGCCCTTGTTGTGCACCCCTGCCCTAGAGCAGTAGTTCCCAAACTCGATCCCAGAAGCCCCTGTGTATGCTGGTTTTCGTTCCAACCACAATTGCAATCCCAGAATTTTAACAAGCTGTTCATTTTTTTTATTTGGCTGCATTTCATGCTTTAGAGGGATTATTTACTCTCTTAACCCACATTATGCCAGACATAGCTGTGCAAGCCACGAAGAATAAAATTCCCATGGTCATATTGTGCTGTATTGCAAACAATTACAACAAAAACCTACAAATTTCTGCAACCTGCACGCTATTAAATAGGTTAACCTAGTTGTAAAAATTTAAGACTGAGGTGAATCAATGCAGGCTCACTAAATTGGGTGAACGTGCAACCACTGTGACCCCTCTTAAGAAGAACACCTGGAAGACAAAGGGAAGATTCCAAGACCAAAGCAAATATAACCGTCAGACTCTGCCAGGCCCAATCAAATAGACCTCAGCCTTACTTTATATTTAAAAAAAGGTTTTATGTAATGTCAGGACCGTCACCGACTGACAGGGAGAGCTTTACATTAACTCTGTGATAGGAACCCTACCCATACTCAAAAGCTCGAGGGACCCAATTACTGTTAAAAGGGCAAAAAAGTTTATGAAGATCATGACCATCACGACTGGCGGGAGGGTGTGGGGCTGTAGTTTCTGTCATGTGCCAATTTATTAGATGCCCCCTGCAGTACCGTCAACAACCTGCAGGGGCCCCCATCTGTTGAATACCCAAGCCTGTGAATCATTATCAGTTTTCGCAATGTTCGTTGTCCTTTTTTCTCCAGATTTGCGCAATGCCACCCCAAAAAATACTGAAGTGAAAAAGGCTTTCAGCAGGTTTCATTAGCCAATTTAACTGACCATTCAGCTACATGCAGTACAGCTCTCCGGTCTTTTTCAAAAGGAAAAAAAAAGAAGTGATACTGTTCATATCAACGGCTCAGAAACAGGCTAACAAGGAGAAATCACATGATGGGCTGCGCTCTGTGCATGACTGTGATCTGGTAAAGACATAACCTGACTTCAACATCACTGTACGCATTTGTAGCTTTGCATGTCCACAGTGTCAAATGTGACATGACTCACAATGAGGCCCATGTTCTCAAAGCGACTATAGTGTAATTCCATTGCCACGTGTGAGCTGTCCGTTCCCTTGACTCTAACACATTCTCGCTTAACATGACCGTAATGTGCATAGTAATATATACCTGCCATAAAGTTTAGGTGGACTGAAAGTATGAAACAGTTGAAGCACATTTACACATATATTCTGTTACGACCTGGTCTAGGGTCTGACCGTTACAGAATGTAGATTAATGGAAATGAGTGGGGAATGGGTAAGGGAAATGCAAACCGACCAGTAACTACGGTCCCAATCTACAAACGCAAATCTGACTGAAAACTGGACTCAGGGTGGCTTTGAACGCTGAGCTGAAACCAAAAGTCTGAATAGCATACCCGCAATGGAGTGTTTAAACTCCACCCAGAGCACCTTCAAAAATAATTAAGGAAAAATGACAAAGCAAATTAGCAAACTTGTGTCCCGATGGAAGGATTGGTTGTCCATCTGGAAGCACACTAACTAACCGGAGTCACTATATGGCGAGCAGAGGGCAAAACGAGAGTCGAGGTCAGGAACGAGCGAACGGCCGAACACGAAGTCCAATTAGCATACGAAGCAGAGCGGCTAGGCGGGAATCGGGATCGAACGGTCAGACACGGGAAATCGCTGGGCAGACAAACTAGAAGGGCGAAGGCGAGAGTCGGAATGAGTCGGTGGTCAAACACAAGATCTAATCAGCAAACAAATCAGAAGGGCTGGACGGAATTGGAATTAAACAAAAACAAGGGTGAAATACGCAAAGTCAAACGAAGCAATCACTGAACACAACACATCAAGAGTTTGAAGAGCCGGTCTCCATTGGTAAGAGGCAAACGGCGGCTTTTTCAAACAAAGTAACCAGAAATCTGATGACGAACCGGGAAAAAAAGGCACCCCCACAACGCAGACAAATGTAAACGAAAACCTAGGATGGGTCCGGCCTATGGATGGATCGTAACTGTTCAGTTTCAGCGTTTCACAGCACTAGAGTGTGTAGACAACAGGACGTCTCAGTTTTCTCAGGCCACGTGGATTTCTTTATTCCCAGTGTAGGGCAGTTCTGAGAAGTCTGCCTCTTATCAGACCCTCAAAGTAAAACAGACTGTCTACTGTGCTGACAGGGAGCCAGCAATGGTGATGAAGAGACGACGCTCGGTTGCAAAACACCAAATTGCATCAGCATTATGTGAACCTTAGGTTCTCCATAATGTGATGAAATCATGTTTTGCATTGTTGGAAAAGCTGATGTCAGGGAGAACAAGTTGGTGTCTTTGGTGGTGGGGCGCTGACTAAAGATCTTCATACCTAAGGGTCAGCACCCAGCCAGATACAACGGTTAACCCTGTGTGACATGCTTACAGAGGTAGTGCAATAGGATCGTTGATCTATACCGTTTTTCCATGATGGGCCTTTATTTGGTGACTGAAATGTGGAGTGGTTCGGGGATACTCGTCAACACTGTCTCTTACGCATATTAGCATTTATGCATATAGCCATTTCACCACTCACATTTTGCACCATTGCATATTGTCATTTTTACTAGATACACCGAACAATAATTTTTAAAATAAATTGTGATAATTTTTTTACAAAGTAGTCTGAACTACATTTTTTCTGCAATTGTAGTTTCACATTTCGCTTTAGGGTAGCTTTGCTTTGGTGACAACTACATTCAGTGTGAAGTGTTTGGTAGCACGTACAACAACACTTTCAGAGGAGTTTCCCCAACACTGCATATAAACAGAGATTTAATCTCAAACACATGTAAATGATAGCTATAAAAATGCTTAACCCTTCTTTCGAAGTCGCTGTTTCCAAAGCAGCGAGCGGAGCGCAGGCAGAACGTAGACTAGCGCAGCAGGCCACAACGCTTATAAACGCTAACGGCTCCTTTCACATCAGATGCAACACTTATGCACCACGAACCCAAATTTGACCTGCAAAACGCGACTAGCGTCTCTGAGAATTTGTAACAGCGTGTTATAAGGGTTAGGTCACCCTGACAGCGGACCAATGGCAACAGCGTCTGTGAAAGAGATGCACGCACTTATCTCAGGCCTGTGAAACTGAGACTGTACAGCACTGAAAACTGTGAAGTTGCGGTTACAGTGGCGAACTTCAAATCAAGCTCTCACTGCTTCGGTTCAAGATTTCCATTCTTATATTCCGGTGTACGTTAATGCAGAAAACCCATTCACACACATATCTGACCCAATCATCACTCATCACAAATCATTACTACTATAAAGCCATACCCGCCAAAATATGGAACTGTATTTGCCTTTGTTCTGTACTGTGCTGTGCATTATTAAAAGAATAAAATAATTCTGACCTGACCTCCCATAGGGATGACTAACGTTCCTGAATCAGTAAACCCCCACCCTTTCACTACACAGTCTACTATATAATGTTATTTCTGTAATTTCTCAAAATGCAGAGATTCTCTATTAACTATAATAGTGTTCAAGGCCAGTAAATCATAAAAAAGAAATAATAAATTAAAGGGAGACAAAGTTAAATGTCCAATCAATCTGAATATCAGTTGCATGTTTGGTTACTTCCGCATTACTCAGTTGCATTGTGGCTATCTTCCCCATTTGGCCCCAAGTTCTCATTTATGTAACAATGAAAATCGCAATGCCCTGGGAACCACTGCAAAACCTTCTGGCTTGGCCAATCCATGCCAGACAATGCTGAGGAGAAGGGGTTCTCTACCCAGCTCCTGGAGGACCACAGGATCTGCTGGAGGATCACAGAGTCTGCTGGAGGACCACAGGATCTGCTGGAGGACCATGGGATCTGCTGGAGGACCACAGGATCTGCTGGAGGACCACAGAGTCTGCTGGAAGACCACAGGATCTGCCGGAGGACCACAGAATCTGTTGGAAGACCACAGGGTCTGCTAGAGGACGACAGGATCTGCTGGTTTCAATTGGTCCTCCACACTTAATTAAAGCATGGCAATTAAAGCTGCTGAATACACAATTATCTTTGCTCGCCAGGTTCCCTGGATCTTAATTGGTTACTGCTTTCAAGGTAAATGGAAATTCCAGCAGATACTGCAGCTCTCCAGGCCCAGGGCTGGGAACCCCAGCGTTGGCGTAATATCATTGCATGCTTCATCCATGGTCAGAAGGAGGATGCCATGCTAATGAGGGTGACAATCACACACCTCCCACCTCCGTGCAGAAAATAACTCTTTCGTGGGATTCGGGAAGGGAGAGCGGGTCACGGATAGAGGACCCTGAACAGGGGTGTTCACGTGACCTTGCCTGAGCAACGTCGGCAGTGCAAGGCCTCTCATTGGCCACACGAGGACATGCACTGCTCCATATTCCGCTTCCTCTGCATCCCAAGCTGATCTCACTGTGGGCCAACGCGCCGATATCTAATGCAGCAGCACACATGGGGAGCCCGATTTCACTTCCTGCCCAAACTGTCTCTGTCGTTGCTTCCTGTTCGTTATTCAGCAGTCATGTGAGTGTGTATGTGTGTGCGTCTATGCTTGTGTGTGTATGCGTGTGTTTGCATGCACATATAATTACGAATAAAATAAAAGCTCAATAATCTGTTCTTCCTTCAGTGGTGATTTCTCTTCCTTGTCATGGCCAGGTCATTCATTCAGGGTTCTCAGACAACAGATCAGAATCACATTTCTATTTATAGTTTCTGTTATTGTGTTGGCTGGGTTAATATACTCCAAAGGGTGAAAATGATAGATAAAACTGTTAAAAAAATGGTGTACAATAAAAACATATTCATTTCAGAACTAGACAGTATGTCCACTTCTATTACCTCTGCCAGGCAGGTTTTGCAATGACGTCTGTCCGTTCGTGACAGACATATTTAGAAAAGTAATGGCTGGATAGCGGTTAAATTTGCTGTGCACATTCATGCTCCCAAGAGGAAGAAACCTACTAACTTCAGTGACCCCATGACCTTTCCTCTAGCGCCACCATCGGGCCAAACTTATCTCGAAAAGCAATGACTGATTCTCAAGACAGTCAGCATGCACATTCAAACAAGAGGAGACTGTTGTGCCTTAGCAGAGGTCTGCCTTCCCTCTGGTATTATATGACTGCAGTGTGAATTGCACCTAGAGTCTGACTCACATCACACCTTGTTTCTATAATTGCATCTAGCAGCCCTCCTTACGGTTTCTCTCTCTGGCTCGCTAAATTCCCCCCCCCCCCCCCCCCACAGTCCTGTCCTGTCTCACAGCTTCTTCACAGGCCTCGCGGGAACGGCGGAAGCTCCCGCGCATCGTTCACGCGCACCACTCATCGCCAATCGCGTGGATGTCCTCCTAAGACCCGCCAAGTCTTCTGTCCCCTGTAATGGACATGTTGTCAATCTCAAGAATGGTATTCTACTGTACTGGAATTCAGGGTTCGAATTACACTCTGATCTTTGTGGGGGGACGGGTTGGGTCGGTGGGTGGGGTGGGGGGGAGGTTCTGAGCTCCCCCACGGCCCCCCATAATTCAAGCCCCTAGAACCTTACACTACATGAGACACTCAACAAAAATAAAGTCAATGACATTTTAGAAAATATTTTCACTGCAACATGCTTTGTCATCTGAGACTTGTATTATGTAAAAAAAATTCTAACACTTAAAACTTTTTGTTCCCTCGGGTGTTAGGAGGATGTATGCTAATGTCTCTTCTCCATTGGGTGAAAACATCACCCTGTACATCATATGTCTCCTGTATTTAATAAGACAACAGAAAAACTTCAGTATGTTTCAACAGCAGAGATAATATGCATAAATATTCAACAAGTATTTTTCTCTAGATATCTATGTAGCTTATTCTGGAGTGCACATCCCAACTAAATTTGATCCCACTGGGCTAATGACAAACAGAACATCTCACCTGATGCAGCCGCTTTCTTTAGACCAAGGTGGACTGAAGGAGAGACAGTTTCTCCACCTGACCCGAGACACACTTGTCATCTGACAGTCGGCTCTCTGGTGACGGATAGAACAGAGCGAGCTCCACAGTCAGCTCATCCATTATGCCAAAGTGGGGGAGTCTCGACTACAGCAGGGACCGTACAGCTCAAGAGTGAAACGCTTGTTTTTCACGTCGCTGCAGTTCACATGTTTGATCGCAAGTTTAAACAGTGATAGGAAATCTTTGCGAGGTCATGATCCCTCATATGAAATCTACCGATGTTCAAGCAGTGGCGAAATGTGTGATGTTGAAAGCGAAAGTGTGTCGCGTGCCGCACCTCTAAACATTTGAACCTGAGAATGGTGGCTACATTAAAAGTGGATGTACAAAAACATTTTAGTGAACCTCCACCTCCACCTCCCCCTCCCCATGGAGACCTCAGTGAACAAGAAAACGCTTTGTACCAACATGAAAGTCTTTGGTATTGAGTGTACAGTTCACACAAAAAATGATTTCCTTCACATGTGGAGGAAAAGTGTTAGGAAAAGTCTAAGCCAAAGGACATGTGCTTTCCATGTACGGTGTCCTGCATGTGCCACTGCAAAACAGCGAGGTGTGGGCGGGGCTCTATGTGGTACAAAATGTGTACAGACTGCTTGAAATAGCGCAGTTTGTGTTGTGCTTGGCCATCTCCAGCTGGAAGGCTATTGATTAATAGAACATAAAGCTAAGTCAGTGTCATTTTTTCTATAATAAAGGCTTTTGAATCATTGCATGGTTTACACAACAAGAGGTATAATTTTTCTACATTATTTCTTATACTTTTTAAAAATTATTTATAAGGGTTATTGCGTTATATAAGGGTTAAATTGACCCAGTTGAGTAGCCAGGAATGCATGTACCACTGGTGGAGGGTGTAATGAGGCGGAACCTCATGAGTTGATTGTTACAGAGATAGGTTGCAGCAGACAAAATATGATGCTCTGCTGATCGAAGACTGTAAGATCCCTTTTTTTTCTGACAAACGTACAGTGGGACTATGAGTCAGAACCAGATCATAAGGTTGGCCATGAAAAATGATGCCCAAAACTGAACGTTTTAAAAAGTGCACCATATAAATTAGAAGCATTTGACTTTAACTTCTTAACAACAATTGTAACGTCTATCGCTTTGGGAAACAAAATCATTACTTTTTCTCATAACATTTTCTTTGTACAACTTCGTTAGTGTGGCAAAATATAATTTTCCCAAATTTTAACATATAATATAACTCATTACTTGTGTTGTTTATTATACTGTGTATATCATTTTTTGCTAATCTTCAGCAAGGGTACCAGTAAATTTGGAGGGCACTGTATAAACCCATGTTATTTAATGACTGGACACAAAGGGGCATGACCAGGTGGCTGTGTAGTGTAACGGGTAAGGTGTTGGTCTTATAACCTAAAGTTCACAGGTTCGATTCTTCTAGGACACTGCCGTTGTACCCTTGAGTAAGGCACTTAGCATAATTGCTTCAGTATGTATCCAGCTGTATAATTTGATACAATGTGAATGCTACGTAAAACTTTTTTTTTTAATTCTCTAAGTTGCTGTAATGTAACATACTTGATTGTGGCAGTTGAGAAAAAACAAGTTCAAAGTCAGTGACAACAATAATGCTGCCCATTGTCCAATCATGTGTCTCAGATTGAGTTACACCTAGCAAAGTATTTCCATAAACAGGCTCGATCACATTTTAGGGCTTGTACAGCGCTGAATGTTGCCATACAAGAAGTGTATGTTATACAGGAAGCACTTGTGTACAAGATATGCAAGTGTGGTGCTCTGGTGGCCTCGAAGAGCTACTTGACAACTTGTACCACCTGTACCCAAAAAAGGTGCCACCTTTTTTTCAATACTACTGTCACCATTTCCATGTATCATGTACAAGAAAGAATGTACATTTCATTAAAAAAATAAAAAATAAAAAAACATTTTGTGAAACTGACACACTTTTATGTTTGACCCAACTGGGTCTATGTCACAGCTGGGTATGATATTGCATCGGCTACAAACTATAAAAAGGCATCTGTGTCATCCCTCATTAATTAATTTTTAATTAAATAATCGCTCGTCTCTCTGTCACCCAGAGCAGCGCTGAACATTTCTGCCGTTAAACTGGGAACCCCGTGATTTCACTACGATTTCAGCAAGCTGCAATTTCCCTATTTACGCAGCAATATGTGTTGTGAAAGCGACATACAGAAACCTGACTTTCACCGAGGCACCAAGAAATCAAAACAAACGAACATATGCAAAATAGGTGGGGTAAAACAATAGGTGAATTTTAAATCCAACATAATGTTAGGAGAGAGCAAAACTGAAAGCAGGAGCAGGGAATTTGAGGAATGTCATCAGAGAGGGCTGGTTGAAGTGAATGTCCTGAAAGACCATCCAATCTCTTTTGCAACCAGACCTAGTTTTCCTCCTGTAACCCAAATTTCATCTGATTTAGTTTAATATAATTTTATATTTACATAGCTTCTCAAATCCAGAAGAGTGTATGCAATGGTCCACCTGCCTGCCTGTCAGTCTGCCTGTCTGCCTTTCTGCCTGCCTGTCTGCCCAGCAGCCAGCGTGCCAGCCTATCGGTGGTGAAAAGCAGGCGTGCGATGCGTTTGGGGGGAGCTGCAGCACAGCGTGATCGTGATCGTCCTCCGCTGACTCACTCGCTCACTCACTCACTCACTCTCTCGCCCTTCTCCCCGGCCCGAGTTTACGGGAGTGAATCCGGGGTGGGGGGGGGGGGGGGTCTCCTCCCCCCAGCACACACGCGTTCGCATAATCACACACGGGCACGTGATCACGCCCACACACAAGCCTCCGCGAAACCCCGAAGCAGCCTTCAGGTCGGCTCCACACCCTCCTGTTACACCGATACGAGGATACGAGAACAAGGCGAGATAGAGGCACGTACGCTTTTTCTGCTCTGAGAAATGCTACATAACGACCAAAAGGAGCCGTTATAAGCAAAAACATGCGCAATTCAAACAATTTGAGTTCTTTCTCGTCACCTTCTGAGTATTTCGGGATTTAGGCCCGGTGTTTGCTCTGTTTGCTCTTTTTGCGCTGTTTCTCGAATTGCTACTCTGTAAAGGGATTTGTGGCAGTTCTCTGTAAAAAAATAAAATGGGCTATACAAATAAAGTTGAATTGAATAGGCAACTGAAACATCACACATTTAAATGAGAAATGATTTCTTATTTATATAGTGTTTAATTTGCAAACAGTGGACTACTTAACTAAGACATGCCACATTGCATTACAGAAATGAAAATGTGATTTTCATTCACATGATGGCAAATTAGCTGTTTCCACCAGAAAATAACACATCTTAATACTAGAAAATTGAAACAATTGAAACCACAGACAGCGGTGGGGCTTGGGAAGTGCCCATGTTTATTAGGGCCTTCCAAAGCACAAGTTCGAGTTCGCAGTAAGATTGAAATGCTGTTGCAAGATGACTGATCAAGGAGAGTCCAAATTACGTCAACTCCTGCATCTATTCAAAAAATATATATATATACATTTGGGAAAGTAACTGAGTAACGGATTATACTGTGTTTGAATATTGGATGTTCATAAAGTATGAATGTTCAAGTTATCTTTAATAAAATAATAGATAATTGACATGCTGGAGGCCAGGGATATGATAAAGTTTATAATAAGGATCTCACTTCTGAATTTCATATGGAAGCAAACTGAAACAAATATAATTAAGGACTGTTCAAATGAAATAAAACCAATTTTATATCATTCAGTTACTGATTGCTCTACTGCACTATAATTCTAATTCTATATGATTTCACTATAAGATAATATGTTTCTCTTATTCTACATATTGGTCATACTCTTCCATGTATGAATATGAATTCACATTAGAATATTAATTCCATTTAAAGGGCTCTAAAATAGAAATCCAAGTAGACAAATCGTCTTTAATTAAGTTTTGCTTACTTTGTTTTTGGCATAGGAAGACATATGAATGCAAAACAAAACCATAACATATTTTATGAGAGAGTTTAATAACCTTTGACTTGATGAACATGGCCTCAGACAGTACACTGAAGCTTTTTATTAATGTTTAACTTTGTGCTCAAGCATCGAAGTTTATCATATGTGCCATATTCGAACACATGATCAAGAGGACACCATGCAATATTATGTATTCAGTGGATTGGACCCAAGTCACGCTAGTCACAGTAATTCTCTGAGCTGCAAAACAATATGATGTAGGGTTTGAGGTTTATTGTTAACTAATACAGATTACACCTTAGAAATGTATTTTGGACACACATAAATTATACGTTTTGATAAGCAGTAGTATTAATACTTTGGGTACCATTTGTTAGCAAGCAATGCTAACAAATTAATATTTTGTTTTCATTTTACTTTGATAAAGCTTTGTAAGATGGCTATAATCAGGCTGAAAAATCACAATGAATCAGCTAAAGACATAGCCAAAACACTGGGTGTGTCAAAATCAACTGTTTGATGCATTGTTAGGAAGCAAGAATGCACTGGTGAGCTCAGCAATAGCAAACAATATTGTGGATCATGGAAGACCACTGCAGTGGATGACTGAAGAATACCTTCAGTTGTGAAGAAAAAACCCTTTTCAACTGTCGAACTGTCAAGAACACGTTCCAAGAGATGGACTTAGATGTATCAAAGGTTACCATAAAGAGAAGACTACACCAGCATAACATCAGAGGGTGCAACACAAGCTGCAAATCACTGGTGCTAAAAAGTACATTTAAAAAAACTGTAGAGTTTTGGAATAAAGTCTTCTGGACAGAAGCGACAAGTATTAACCTGTACCAAAGTGATGGAAAGAGAAGAGCGTGGAGAAAGAAAGGAACTGCTTATGATCCATAACCCCAACCCAAACCAATCTGATTAAGGGCCATAATTTCTACACAGTTTACCCAATACGGATGTGAATATTCTCAAATCAAAGCTGACAGCCTGAACTTAAATCTCATGTTCATCGTTTACTTTCAAATCCACTGTGCTGGAGTACAGAACCAGAAACAAGAAACATTGTGTCACTGTCCAAATACTTACGGACTGCACTATAACTCTGTGTTTATAGGTAACTATAGGTACTTACAGTCAGTTTGTTATAGGTAACTAGCTTATTATAAGTAACTCAATCGAGATCTGGATCTTTCAAACTGTTGATGCACTCTTGAACAGGTAGTGGACTATGTACATAATGGTTATAGAGGACTAATTGCATTAATAGTGCCCTCCAAGATCATTCACACTCTTCACCATGAGCAAGAAGGCTACACAAAATGAACAAAAAAGTAATAAAGATGTGTGCCACAATTTATCACACCCAAAAGAATGATTTTGTAGCACTGTCCTCACAAAGGGAGGGTTGTTCACAAATGATATATATATGACACTTATTTTTAGGAAATAGTTCTAATTTGAAAATGTATCATTAAAGTAAAATATTTTGGAATGAATGTACATATACTCTGCGATAGCAAAGCTCAGTACTTGTAGTGTTTATATGATGACACAGTCTTTAAGTTCATCTTTATCAACGGTGTGAATAATTTTGGAGGGCATTGTATAATGGGAACTTAAATATATACGTCTGCGTCCTACTACATTATACCTTGAATCAATGTGAGACAATCTACTTCAGGTTTACCAGTGTCAGGCTGCAGCGGGACATACCAACAGGCCATTACAAGTGGGGGTCATCGTAAAATTACAGAAGGAGAAACTGTATAATAATCATTCTCAAATTGATTTAATGATAACTCATAGAATATAATATTCTTTTTAAAACCAGTTTTAAATCATTTTTAATGAAGTAATTACACATATATTATTACTAATAAATAACGTTTGCTGTGAGGTAACCCTACAAAATTGTGATGGACTACCTCCGAATTGCTGGTCAGCTGACATTTTGCACATCGCCATTTTCCACTGCTGCGCCGGTGTACATCATAGGGCAAATTCGTGACTCCTTCCTGCAGTCCGTTCTCCTTCATTCGTTAATATACAGCTAATTATTGTAATCCTTATTTAGTTGAAAAGTAACGATTTAAAGCGAAGCGACTGCAACAGTTGTTATTCTATTTTGTTGTTCCTGTGAGCGAGCAAGAATGTCAACCGAAGTCCCCGAGTACTCCCCATTCTTCGCAGTGATGGGTGCATCTGCGGCGATGGTCTTCAGCGGTAATTAGAAAATATTATTCATGTTTTCTATTTTCTGTGATCAGTTCTGTCTTATAGCAGAGATGTACTTTTTACTAATTGCTTTGCACTTTAGTGGTAGAGGGTGCATTGAGGGACGGTACATTAGGATGATGGTGCAGCTTGCTGGCTGGATGGATGGATGGATGGGGGAAGGGATGGGAAGATTTCATGTTGCTTTGCTGGATGACGTCGCCATTGACGTAATTTCATCTTTTAAAAATTATTTTGTGTTTTACATGCAGCTAGCTAGATGACATGGCAAAATTGTCAATCGGTGAGCGGTTCGGCCCTGCCGCTGATCGTGGACGATGCATATTCATGGTTAATTATGCCAGCTAGCTAACTAGCTGTTTGGGCTAACTCGACGCTTTGATCGCTAGCTATTTGTCGCACGGTAGCTCTAGCTGGCACCAGCTACTTGATCTTCATTGACAGCTAGCTTGTCGGTATCAGTGCCAGATGATTCACAAGCTAACCATTTACTCTGGCTGCTGTCTGGGTTATTCATTCCACTTAGCAAGACGATAGCTGACAGCGATTGTGCTGGCTAACTACCTGGCTAACGTCAGCGAGTTTACCGTGTTGTTAGGCTATTTGTTGGTTAGCTAACATACAGTGTCGTTAAACTAACGTTAGCTACTGACAACATGTATTGCCAATACTACGAGCTGGAAACCTCGTAAATATAACGATGCAATATGTCACTGGTTGTTAAATTAACTTAGTCTAATTCGTCTAGCTAACTCGCTAGACAGCACAGTCGTGTATTTAAGGACATCGTGACGATAGTACAGACACCCCACATCTTTCTTACAGGGCAGAGAAGCTTGGCCATCTAGAAAGGCTTTCGCAGTTAACGTTAGCTAACCGTCTTTGCATCGTGCCTTTGAAAAATCTTGCGTGATTTCGGGTTAATTTTAGTTCAGATTATCTATTTAAGCGGGTATGAAGCTTTTAGTAAATGTCACTTTCGGTGACAATCAGGGTATGGACGTTGACTGTGCGGACAACTGTAATTAATAAGCTGTAGTGAAATAGTAGCTGTCTAGTATTAAAGTGATGCTATGTATTGACGTTAGGAAACTACAGAAATAATGGCGGTATATTTGTATTTGCTGCTATCATCTAACGTTACGTTTTACAGAATCGCTTGCAATTTCGAATGATCTCCATACTGGGACTTCCTGCTCAATCCGTATTCCGATCATGCATTTGACGCAATCTCCGACGATACCCGTCAACGGGTCCGGTTTGCGGGGGAGGGGAGTCCCCGTAGTGAGTCATATGACTGCGGGGGAATGGGCGATTTTGTAGCAGAGGAAGCCATTTTCGGCATCGCAGTGCAATACAGTTCTAATGTTTGCACAGCAATTTAGTCAGATGTACAGTAGAAGGCTCCGTAGTTTATCGTGCGTGTAGGCCTACTGCTGTGAAGTTTGATGGTATTGATTTTATTTAACCCATGTGTCCACGAACAGCACGTCATAGGAGTACTTACAAAGTGCTGAGTGAGGCTGAATGTATGGTGAGGTTTGCACACCTTTAATTGCTGGGGTGTGTATTGGGAGTGGCTCACTGGTGTCCAACCACAGATCTGTCATCTGTCTTCTTCGATGATTGACAGTTTGTGGAATTTCCCACTATGGACTTGTCCTCGAGTGCTTGCCCGTGATTATAGAAGAGTGTGTGCGTGTGCGTGTGCGTATGTGTGTATGTGTCTTCTGACCCTTAGTCACATTGGAATTTCTTTCTTCTTTCTTGAGTGTAACCGATGCGCTCGATTCCTAGAGTTTACGCTCGCCTGAAGTCATGTGCTTTGGAAGCTCAGAAGCTTCCGCATTCCACACCGATCACCCTCAATGGCTTTTACTGACTCCCTTCACCGAAAGCACATTTGAGCCTGCTGGAGATAGCCGTGAACTT
The DNA here is from genome assembly GCF_018555375.3 of Anguilla rostrata. Classification (NCBI taxonomy): domain Eukaryota; kingdom Metazoa; phylum Chordata; class Actinopteri; order Anguilliformes; family Anguillidae; genus Anguilla; species Anguilla rostrata. The sequence continues at coordinate 15,534,284 of NC_057949.1, read as the reverse complement.
TCTTATTTATACGCTTTTAAAATGATACGTGTTTTTCCTCCCTGAAATATTGAATACCTAAGTGAGCTGCTCAGTCAGGTTTTTTTCCCAGTTTGAAAAGCTACCTGTGCTGTTATTTGTGTCAGGTTGAGATATATGAAGTTCACTCTCATATATTTAGTAGCCCATGGCATCTGCATTCATTCAATTCTAGGCGAAATCATTTTTTTTTTTGGTGTGGCAGGTGATGTAATAATTGTAATTGCTTTCAGTAAATATGAAAAGCTAATTTGGAAACCTGATTTAGCATCCAGCTCTTCCACAAGGGTCTGTGTTTACACGACTGCTCCGAAACACAAAATTCCCACCACATGCAAGAAATTCCTTTTCAGATTTGAATATTTTATGTTCAAAGTAAGTAATCTCTGCATCACTGTGCGTAACACTGAGGTAGTTTTCCGATGTGTCCTTCTTCCCACTCATTTATTGTCACTCACAAAAAATTGCAATTCAGTGTGGATTTTGTAAAAATTTTGAAGCATCCCGTGTATCTATTGCCTGAAGGCATTTGGGAAGAATGATGGGGTATTTATCCTTGATACTGTTTTAATAAAAAACGTCACGACGCTGAGGTTGTTAGCCTAGGTAGTGGGCTGTGTCCTTTATAGACTAGTCTTGGTCCGTGCTCCGAAAGGTATTGGGTGAATTGCTGCAACTGACATGTCTTACCAGTGCCAAATTTATGCTGATGTTTAAAAAAAATTTTTTTTTAAAAACACATTGCATTGTAGACTGTACTGTCCATATTCTATACGGCCTGTGTACTGTTCTGTCCGTGTTGCTCAAACGGGTTTATGCTTTTTTTTTCTATGAGAGCTTGGTAATTTCTTCTTTGTCAGGGTCCTTCAGTGACCTTTACAGACGACCTCACGGACCATCCTCCCAGATCATGTGATCAGGGTGTAGAAGCAATGAGCACCTACCATAAAACCGAGCAGGGTGTCATGCCCCATATGACTCTTTTTACAGTGGCTATTCACTGGAGAATAAAGTTGGAGCGCTGTGGTAATAAAGAGGAATACTGGGCAGAGATGAGCTCTGTTGTATGGAGTTTATTATTGAGGTCGGCTGACGTTTGGGCATGGATCTGGCCACCTCGCTTAAACCTGCCGTCAGGGACGCCCTAGTGCACGACGGCCCCTTTTTCCCGTGCGGGAGGTAGTTTTGACACGGTCCCTGGCTCGGGCCTAATTCTCCAGTGCGTACGCTTTTGCTCGGTTGGCATGAGGGAGGGGGATGGCACCAGCACCCCGTCGAGCACACACTGCCCCGCCTCCCCTCACCTCTCCTGCCCGACCCTCGCGCACACAGACGGGTCGGCACGCCGCAGGGCCTGTGGACCAGCCGCTCACGCAGTACCGCACACCGAGAGCCTGCCCGGTGGAGCGGGCTTGCGAGGTCCGATTGGCTGTAAAAGCACAAGGCAGGGTCCAATGGCGTGCAGGGGCTAGTGTTCCGTCTCTCCTGGAGTATTGGATTAGCCTGCTGTCGTGCTGTTTGAATGCGGTACTAGTGTAGCAACTAAGGCCTTTTCAAGAAACTGAATGGTATGCTTTACCTTGAAAGTAGTTTTTTTTATTTTTTGGGTTATCTGTAGTGTGTAGTGTGCCGTAGTGAGTTTCTGTTCTTCTCCCCTCACCTCCTGAGTGAAATTGGCACCTTGCTGTGAGCAGCAGCTCGCGTGAAGGTGAGAATATGCGAGCTGATTGGCTGGGTTTTCTCATGTAAGGCCCAGCGTGTGCCGTCACATGGAGGTGTGAGCCGGAGGTGCTTCTGCACATTCACTGCAGAGGGGAGACAGAACTGAAACTGTCTCCCTTAACATAGGGGTTTACAGTAGGTCTGAATTTAAGTGTAGGGTTTACAGTAGGCCTGAACTTTAACATTGGGTTTACAGTAGGCCTGAATTTAAGCGTAGGGCTTTCAGTGGGTCTGAGTTCAAGGAGCTCTAATGCAGAACCGTTTCTGATGATTATTGCTGTAAAGGTAGCGTTTAGTTGATGAATACGTCAGCAATAACTAAATTCTGTCACCATATTAATCTGATCTCTCAGCTGGCTGGGGAAGTAGATAAGTAGATCAGTAGCAATGTACACAGTTTTCCCTTCTCCTTCTGAAAGATCAGGACCTGTTTCCAGCTGAGAGCAGGTTGTGCTTTTCAGCCAGGAGAAATGAATTCAGCAGCACTTCTTCCAGTCCATTCCTCAGTAGAGCGTTCCTGTGGTAATGAAGTACGGTACTGACGTACTGTAACGTTTTGTGCTGCTGAAAGAATAATGGGTATTAAAAAATGTAATATGAACATCATAAGATGTGCTATAATAGTATAAAAGTTGAGAATGTGCACTAAAATTGGGTTCTGAATGTATTTTGGGCTAAATATACAGCATACATATAAATTTGCCTGCCTGCCTGCCTGCCTGCCACGTGTTTTCCTGTAGGGCTAGCTACAAACATTTACACCTGACGTGCGCTCCACACAGTTCATTAGCAGCCAAAATGCTGCCAGTTTAGGTGAAGAAATTGCCAAAAATTAAAGGGAGCTACTGCAACCCTGAAGTTCAGCATCATAACTTTGAGTCCATATTTGCATGTGTGTGTACAAAAAAAGGTTTGAGTCATTCAAATATTCCTTAAATTGATAACTATAAATCCAGCAAATGGATCTCTGTGAAAATCTGCTGATTTCACCTTCAAACAGCGTTTATCGTATAGCATATATTTAGCCAGCAGTTTTTTTTTTGCAATGCAAGCTGTTTTATCTTGCTGATTTTGACCTAACTTAATTGCCAGTCTGTTCAGGGTTTAAAAAGCACTGTAAAGCTATTCACTTTCCAGTAGGCCATCATGGTCCTGATAGACAACAGAACTTTGGGCAGGTTCCCAATGGCAGGTTTATTTTAAATATAATAATTTTTTATAGAAGAAATACAGCTTTATAAAGGCAAACAATTATACTACCATACAGTCTATTGTATCAGTCATATGGAGGGTAACAGGTGGTCTTATGCTGCCCTGCTGACCTTGGAGTGGAAATTGTAATGTTCCTGAACAATTAAAAGTGGCCACATCGCGTCATGGGGTGTGTTCTCTCCAGCGCAATGCTGCCCCACCCTTTATGCTAGCACTCTGTTTGTTAAACCAACCTTCGCTAGCTAGCTAGCAATTTACGGTTCTGTCTGTCGGTTGTGAAGTCGAGGAACGTCATGCATAGAACCGAACCAAACCGCAAATGATTAAAGGTTTTATCAGGCTTCTGTTCTGGCATGCCACAAGTTTGTAACTACAAAATGAAAACTACATTTCCCAGAGTACAAGTAGTTGCCCCTCAAAGCTCCATTTAAATGGTTCTGATTTGGCCCACTTTACTTCAGTGCATGCCTGTCTCTGCTGTTTTATTTCTTCTAGATTGACCATTTCATAAAATTAGCTGTGAGCATTGGATGTTAAATGGCTGTCATTTACTGTTATTTTTTACACCTAATCTTTAATTGAGCCTCCTTTTAAATAATATATAACACTGGTTCTTGTAATTAATTCTAGAAAGTACATTAAGCCTGCCTAGAGCACGTGGGTATAAATTATGCATTGGCTTTACCGGAGTACTTACCGTATTGTGTATTTAATACCGTCCCAGTCATCACGGTATCATGGAACATAGCTGTACATTATTGGTAAGCATTAGCCATTCCTGTAGACTTGTTGTACAATTACCATGTTTGGATGTGGGTGAACACAGGCCTGTATTTGGAAACCTTATCTTTCATTTGCTTTGCCTTCATTATTATAAGATTGATAAGGTGGAAACTGAAAAGCCTGTACTCATCAACCGGTGTCGCTGTTGGTGCAGAGGTTCTTGAAAAGGTGTATAAAAAAATAAGTTCTAATGAGACTTTGATTACTAATAGTTAGGTTATTATATAAAACTACAAATCAGAGCAGCCCGTTTGAAAATAAGGATGAACTTAAAGTGGCTTTGCTCATAAATTCTCACAAATCTCAAACAATTTTGCATGAAATGTTGAAAGTGGATCGCTAGTTGTACTGCCACATCAAGACTCTGAATCTACTTGGCAAAACACACATTGTTGCTGTAGAGTTTCAAAGAATATTATTCTCCTTTTCCCCCCCCCCCCAAAAAAATCACAAAAATTACTCTTCCTTGGCAGAGATGTCGAACTTGCTGCAGTGACACGTTCCCTGTTCATGAGCGTGTGTGTATTCCCAGTGGGTTGCCGCCATCTTGAATTGGCCACGGAATATGATTTCGGAATATGATTACCCATCTCACTCTCTCACTCTCAGCTCACTTCCAGCTTCACCATCCGGTCGGTTCTTGTGAAATTTACACTTTGAATGAGAGGAACTCTTATGCAGCTTGGCTGAATTTGGCACACTGTGCGCCATTATACAGAATTTGGCACGTGGTGCACTATTATATAGAATTTGCAATGTGTAGACTAAACTGACACATGCTAGTGTATTCTACGCTAACAGATAACCCTGCTCACAGTATACACATCCCTCAGGGACTCAGTTGCATTTTGCTCCATTTAGATGCTGTTACTCCTGCATGCATTGACCAGTGTTTACATGTAGCACAGTGGGTAAGGAACTGGGCTTGTAACCGAAAGGTAATAGGTTTGATTCCTGGGTAGACAGGTACACTGCCGTTGTACCCTTAAGCAAGGTACTTAAACTGAATTATTTCAGTACATATCCAGCTGTATAAATGGATGCAATGTAAAATGCTATGTAAAGGTTGTGTAAGTCGCTCTGGATAAGAGCGTCTGCTAAATGCCTGTAATGTAATGTACACTCATCAGGATATCGTGTAAGGGGCAAAGGCTACCACCTGGTGTCGGTAGAGAGCTCTATTAACTTTAAAATAAACTAAGTCTGTCTATTCAGAGGTCTCAGACTTACCATCGCGGTATACCTAGCCAATACAAAGTAGGCTGCATCTGACCCAGGGGTGTCTGTCATCTCAGAATAGCTAATCCAAAATGTTGTCTAGCTCTGCATTATAAGGGAAAAAAATAAACTCCTAACTCACTGACATGTGTATGTGCATCTAAGCCAGTGGTCTCCAACCCTGGTCCTGGAGAGCTACAGGGTCTGCTGGTTTTTGTTTTCACCTTAAAATCAGCACCCAGTTGAGACCCAAGACACCAGGTGCGTTAAGTTAACTGTGTAATCAACTGCTCTAATTGATTCATGAAGTGCTGAGTCACTATGAAAATCAACAGACCCTGTAGCTCTCCAGGACCAGGGTTGGAGACCACTGCTCGAAGCTAAAAAAAAAAAAAAAAACTGTTCTTGATCGCCATAGCTTGGAAAAAATCTCAAATGTCTTTAGTTTTATTTGACTGAGGGGTTGGTTGGCTGTAAGTGACACTCTCTCTCTCTCTCTCTTTCTCCCTCTCCCTCTCCCTCTCCTCCCCCCCCCTCCCTCCAGCTTTGGGCGCGGCGTACGGGACGGCCAAGAGCGGCACGGGCATCGCCGCCATGTCGGTGATGAGGCCGGAGCTGATCATGAAGTCCATCATCCCCGTGGTCATGGCGGGCATCATCGCCATCTACGGGCTGGTGGTGGCGGTGCTGATCGCCAACAACATCAACGATAAAGTCCCGCTCTACAAGTAAGTGCCCCCTGCGCGCGCTGCAGTCCTGAAACCCAACAGCTGACCAGGGAATGGGTATCGTTAGGATTTTAGCGATGCCGCCGCCCTCATCGATGCTTCTTATCAGTTCGCCGCTTTGCCGATACTCGTCGGCTCTTTCCGATTATTGTGGAAGAAATGAAATGTCAGATGAACGCCTGTAGGATCAGAACTGAATCGGCAGTGTAGCACAGTGGGTCTAGAGCTGGTCTTGTAACCTGAAGGTCACAGGTTCGATTCCTGGGTAGGACACTGCCGTTGCACCCTTGAGCAAGGTACTTAACCTGCACTGCTTCAGTACGTATCCAGCTGTATAAATGGATACAATGTAAAGTGCCATGTAAAAGTTGTGTAAGTTGCTCTGGATAAGAGCGTCTGCTAAATGCCTGTAATGTAATATGTAATGAATCAGGTCAGAATGCATTGGTGCTCTTTTTTCTTTCTTTTTTTTTTTTTAAACCAAAACAACCAAAACACCTATGGTTGTTCAATAAATCCTTTCAAATTAACGAAATTTAATGTTATTACACAGAAGACTTTACACAGAAGGATTTTCATTTTCAGGGTCTGCATTTGTGGCACATCAAACTCCTGATAGGGAAACTCCATTATTTTTCTTTATTTTGCTCAATTTCTTTTGTCGCAAGGAAGGAAAACCTTATGTCATTATTGTCAATTTATGTTTTTTAGCAGCCTAAGTCTGCTAAGAAAATAACCATAGCTTTTTCTTCTGAGACATTTTGGTTTCTTTTCTTCGTCAAAAAATATGATAAGATGCGGAACCAGGATTCAATAAGAGGCAGAATCGGAATCAGAATCAGTGAAATCCAAACGATACCCAACCCTACTGTTGATGCATTTTGCTGTGTATGGGTTTGGAGATGTGATTTGAGTAGCTAATTAACCTCACTTTCTCCCTCCCTCACCCTCCCTCTCTCTCTCTTCCACCCCCCCTCTCTCACTTTCTCCCTCCCTCACCCTCCCTCTCTCTCTCTTCCACCCCCCCTCTTCCTCCCTCCTCCCTCCCCCTCTCTCTCTTCCACCCCCTCTTCCTCCCTCCTCCCTCCCCCTCTCTCTTCCACCCCTCCCTCTCTCTCTTCTCCCTCTCTCTCTCTTCTCACCTCTCTCTCTCTCCCCCTCCCTCCCTCTCTCTCTTTCCACCCCTCTCCGCTCCCTCCCCTCTCGCCCTCTCTCCCCTCTCCCTCCTCTCCCTCTCTCTCTCTCTCCTCTCTACGCCTCCCTCCCCTCTCTCTCTCTCCCCCACCCTCCCTCTCCCCCTCTCTCTCTCCACGCCTTCTCCCTCTTCGCAGGAGCTTCCTGCACCTGGGGGCGGGGCTGAGCGTGGGTCTGAGCGGGCTGGCGGCGGGCTTCGCCATCGGGATCGTGGGCGACGCCGGCGTCCGGGGCACGGCACAGCAGCCCCGGCTATTCGTGGGCATGATCCTCATCCTCATCTTCGCCGAGGTCCTGGGGCTCTACGGCCTCATCGTGGCCCTCATCCTGTCCACGAAATAAAGGGGGGGGAGGGGGGCGGGGCACCCGCCCGCCCGCCGAAACGGAGGAAACTCAAAAAACAACAAAAACGACGAAAAAAAAAAAGTAAAAACTAAAAAAGTTAAAAACAAACAAAAAAAAAAAGATTAAATAAAATCACGCCGTAATTATGGTCTTATCTCCAAAACGTGTACAGTCGTCTCAGTTTGGTAGTCGACCTCTTGTAAATGAGCAATGTACGTTAGTGAGTCGTCCGTCGTGTGTACGTTTAGATATACAAACAAACAAGGTTTCCAGTCCTTTTTTTCGTGTGTCATCGGTCTCCCTGTGTGGAGAATTGACGTTAAGATGCATCTTTTTTTTGTTTGTTTGTTTCTTTTGTTTTGTTTTTTTGTTTTTTGTTTTGTTTTGTTTTCGGTTTAGACAGTTTCCAATTTCCACACTAATGTTGAAGAACTATCTGTAAGAAGACATGGAAATGGTTTTGTTTTGTTTTTTGTTTTTCCACAGATTTTATTTATAAAACTTTGAAATGTTCATGAAACTGTTTAAATGGAGCAAAGTCTTTTGAATTCCTTTATATATATATATATATATATATATATATATATATATATATATATATATATATATATATATATATATATAATTTAAAAAAATATCTGTGTATATGTAGATTTATTGCACTGTGGGTAATTGTTATAAGTGCTTGGAATTCCTCTGGATGTGATAATTGGTTAAGTGGAGATTGCCTTTAGTGTCCAGGTGTTGGAGTGGGAGTGTGTGTGTGTGTGTGTGTGTGTGCGTGCGCGTGTGTGTATTTTAATTATTCCGACGTTCTTGAAACACTTTGTGGCACGTTTTCCCCCGTAGTACATCTGTTTGGTTGCATTACGGGCCTGTGCCCAAACGCTTGGGTTTTACCGGTCCAATTTCCAAATAAATTTCCACAACTTCATCTCTTTTTTTTATTTTATTTTATTTTTATTTTTAAATTCTGCTTCAATAGGAGTCCATGCAACATCACCAGAGGGGTTTTTTTTTTATATAAAAGGAAAATCTCACCCTCAAGACGACATGTCCAAGGTTTTAATCTTTTTCTGTCATTGTGCGATTAAACCATGTGTACACACTTCTGATGGCTTCTGTCTCCGTGTGATGGGGCTTTATCCATAGAAATCTTAGATATTTCTTAAGATTTCAGAGTACGCAATCTACATTGCATGTCCTAAAATCTACACACACCCATGTCATAATATGGGGAACAACAGTTTGGACATAAGAAAGTTCCATGTGCCAAAAACAACAGCCAAGCTCAAAAGAACCTTCCTCCAAATGTGATACAAACACATTTATTATGAAGACATACACAAAACAACAAAACACAAAAATACATGCACGTAGTTGCAGGTGTTGGACAGGACACAGGTCTGGCCAAAGCAGGGCCCACAGAAGACTACAAATCCCTTGATCTATTAGAAGTTGTCATCTTTCTCCCAAAGAAAAACAAGATGGTGAATCTTCTGCAGATTTCCTACTCTGGTCCAAAACCTAACCGAAATGTGAAAATGAACACTACCTGTCCATACAACACCACACAAAAAGTTGAAATACAAAAAACAAACATGGCCATTAAAGGTCTGTATCAACATAGCATTCTCTTCTACTACTATTGCCTCTACTCCTTTAATTTTCTCATTATATCATGTACTTTATATTTCTCACTTTAAAATAACACATGCTGCACTGTTTCTATCTGCTCACAGTAATCACATCTTCCATTAGGAAGTTGCTTGACAATGAATAATGTGCTATTTAACCCCGCATGACCTCTTCTCATTCTTGTATTGATAAATTCCTCTTTTCTACTTCTGCCTAAACTTATTTTGAAGGCTGTATAAATGACAACCACTAGTTAATTGATCTCACTCTCTTGGTCATATTATTTTAAATCATTTTAATTTTAATAATTTTAATGCCTACCTGAGTGTGGCATGGTGGTGCAGTGCTACCCACTGTCGCCTCACAGCAAGAAGGTTGTGGGTTTGAATTTCGGCTTGGGGCTTCTGTGTGGAGTTTGTATGTTCCCCCCGTGTCCGCGTGGGTTTCCTCCCACAGTCCAAAGACATGCAGGTAGGCTAATTGGAGACTCTAGATTTCCCATAGGTGTGAGTGAATGGTGTGTGTGCCCTGTGATAGATTGGCGGCTTGTCCAGGGTGTATTCCTGCCTCTCGCCCAATGCACGCTGGGATAGCCTCCAGCACCCGCTGTGACCCTGCTCAGGATAAGCGGGTATAGATAATGGATGCCATTGTTGCAGTAGCCGTGCTTTCTCAGCCCAGAAGCCTCGATGTGAGACCGATGGTCATGGTGCTGATTATGAGGGTCCATTTGTTGCAAACGAAAGCACTGGCACTCTAGCCATTGTACCAGAGAGTACTTTTGTCGTGTGGAAGGTAGCTCGTCCGCAAACCCTGCGTGACCTCTTGCGAGAGGATGGAGATTACGATTTGACCCGCCATCTGTTTTCAACACAAAGATAAAGATACAGCTGCAAGCAAAGGTTAAGGGTCCAGGCACATTGAGTCAGGTTCTAGCATGTAATGAAATTAAAGGGCAAATAAGACAGTATTGGGAGTGACTTTTGAGAGAAGTAAAAGAAACGCGTCCGACGAGGATGGGATTCGAACCCACGCATGCAGAGCACAATGGATTAGCAGTCCATCGCCTTAACCACTCGGCCACCTCGTCACACGCAAGCAGTTTTATGGCCCCAAACTTTCAGCAGAAATGCTGATAATATTTCAAAAATCAATGCGATAACGTTCAATTTCATTTTCCACCATTGTGTTTGAGAACTAGGTAATATCCGGTTTGAACAATTTTTATTACTCTGGCTTTTTCCCACAGTCCAAAGACATGCAAGACACCTCAGGAAAGTAAACTGTGTTGAACAAACAATGGTCCCATAACACAAATAGGACACAGAATTGTGAGTAACATTGTGGAGAAGCAGAAGAAACACGTCCGACGAGGATGGGATTCGAACCCACGCGTGCAGAGCACAATGGATTAGCAGTCCATCGCCTTAACCACTCGGCCACCTCGTCACATGCATGCCATTTTATTTCCGCCAACTTTCGCCACAAAATCTTTTAATATTTGAAAAAACCACTGAGATCACGTTCGCCTTCATTTTCTGCCATTGTGTTTGAGATCTGTAGGTAATATCCTGTCTGAACAGCTTTTATTAGTCCGGTTTCCTCAAACAGTAAGAAGACATGCAGGTAGACTCTAAATTTCCCATAGTTATGAGTGTATGAGTAATAGTGTGTGTGCCTTGAAATAGACTGGTGGCCTGTCCATAGTGTGTTCCTGCCTTTTGCCAAATGCATGCTGGGATAGGCTCCAGCACCCCCCATAACTCTGCCCAAGAGAAACGGTTATAGATAATGGATGGAACAACTGTTATTGGTGCGAACTCCAAGACATCAAACAGGGGTAGCTGAAATCTGAGACAGTAGTAGACTTGAAGATGTTCTAATCAATACTGATCAACACATTTGATTGGCTGACACACAGTCATTCACAGTTGGAACCCAATATGAATTTATAGAGTCTATCAGTTTGACCATCACTAGTCCTCAAGGGGCTTGAACAGCAGGAATTGTTGCCTCGGAAATTCCCTGAGACGTACCTCTGGAAATCACACACGATTGCACAAACGACGTTCTGATTACACAAATAGGATGTAGAATTGCAAGTATCGTTGAAGAGAAGTATAAGAAACTTGCCCGACGAGGATGGGATTCGAACCCACGCGTGCAGAGCACAATGGATTAGCAGTCCATCGCCTTAACCACTCGGCCACCTCGTCACACACGAGCAAAAATATTGTGCTAAATAAACGGCCTTTGACTTTAAGCTAGTATTCTCCATTTCCTTAGCAAGTTCATGACAGTACCTTGCATTCGGCGCATATTTTCATTAGGAGTCCCTCCCCTCCATTATTTTATTATTATTCTGCAAGCGTGCAAAGATCAGTCAAGCAGTTTCTTGTGGACTCCATTTCACTTACAAGCCATCAGATGGTGGCCAAGCTGCGTGGTGAAAAATATGACTGGAACTGACCCGACATGCTAACTACTTATCCAGAACCACAAGAAATCAGGGGCATAAAGGAGGGGGGGGGGGTGTAAAACCACCTGGAGGGGATAAAACCTCCTACCATTGAACTGGATTACAGAACAGAAATAAATATTTTTCACTTTATTGAAATATTTCAGTGGAACAGAAACCAGGTGTACGACAGAGGTACAGCCAACACACCGTATAGACAATGAAACTGGATATTCTGTTCTTTCGCCTGACACCAGATAACAGGACAGTCAACTGACATGATCCCACAATCTAACCCAAATGCTGTCCAGTTCGTTTCTTGTCGCTCAGTCATTCGCTCGTCCGTGCACAAGCAGCACAGACAGCAAGTTCAGCAACAGAGGCCTGGGTGAGGACTGGTCAACATTCCCCACCGCCTCTCTCTCTCATTCCCACCGCCACTCTCCCCCGATGGTGCTCTCTCAGGAGGCCACTCCCCCCTGCTTCTCCTTCTCTTTGTTGTGGAAATACTCCTTGTTGAGGAGGATGTTCCGGTGCAGGTCGATGGCCGGCTCCCAGGCCTCCTGTGACAGTCCCTCCCCGCGTCTCCGTGCCAGGATCATGGCACGGAGCAGCGGCGGGTAGGCCGCGTGGCTGGGCCTGGGGTTCTGGTCCGGGACCGGCGCGAATCGCCTGAACTCCTCCTCCTCGTGCTTCGGCACCAGGCGCCAGTCGTGATACACGACCTTGTCCACCTCCTTCACCTCGCTCTCCTCCTTTCCTGGAAGGGGGGGCGGGGGGAGAAGAGACATGATGAACAAAGTCCATCTAGGAAACAACTAGAACTGAATTACTGTCACTGAAAATACGCTTCTTTTCCAAGAAGGGGGGCAATCGCTATAATGAGAAGCTGCACTCTAAGTAAAGCAGCATGTACGTCACTATAAACGCAGATGTCTTTAGAAGCCAGAAAAAAACAGTTGATGTAAAAAAACTGTAAAAACACTCACCTTTGAAGGTAAGTATTCCCCAAGCTTTCCCATGGTCCATGTTCTACAATGAAAATTCAAGACTTGTGACTTGCCGAACAAAAGTTACTCACTTTGCTAAACAGATGAACAGTGAGATCCACTGACGTTACAACGGCTAGCCCCACGTAACTTGCATTGTGCATAAGTAACCAAAGTAATTCAATTCAACTAACAAGAGCTAGAGCTACACATGCCAAGTGATCCGCCATTCTCTGATGAGGCTCACCTCTGCAGTGTAGTCCACTTTGACCTTGGTGATCTTCCAGTAGCAGGGCTCCTGGTGCTCAGACAGCCAGGACTTGCGGGTGAAGAGCCGCCCCACCCCGAAGAGCCTGAGGCCGGCCATCAGGGAGAAGAGCCGGCTCTCGGTCCGCACGCTCTCCCAGGCCATGACGGGCAGCCTCTTCCCGGTGTACGGCCGCGTCATCGTCTCGTAGTCCAGCGCGTATTTCTGCGAGTCGCGGGGCCGTTCCTTCAGTGCACGGTACTCGCGGATCTTCCGTGCCATTTCCGCGATCGGACGCACGACCTTCTTCTTGACCATTGTTCAAGCTTCGTACCTTCGTCCTCAGAAGTTTGCCAAGACTAGCGCGTGAGATTCTAAACAAAAAAGAATCAAGAAAAAAATGAGAAAAATATCAAAACCTAGCTTTAATTTGCACAAAGACCATCTCTAAATTAAAAGCTGAAAAGACAGCAACAGTTTATCACAGTCCCAAATGTATACATGAACTAACATGCCACTTTTCCCAAGACTTCAATTCATGCAACACAATCAGAATTTATACATTTAAAAAAGGCATGAAGACATACATACATTTGATGTAAAAGCAAATAGTGGATACCAATATATCCATTACACCATGTTTACGCAAACATTAAATAAGTGAGATCCCAGCAACTGAAAGCACCTGTTAACTGAAACTACACCACCTGCGAGAAATAAGCTAGTTCCAAGCCAGCAGTACATTCCAAAAGTTTATGGAAACTATGATAGAAGAATTTAAAACACGTTTTAAACACAATTAATTACGAAATTTGCGTCAATAAAAACCAGCATAAACAGCGGTCCCCAGAACGTGTTTGAGAACTTATGGGCCCCATTTAATTATCGGTGAAGAAGACATACAACTTGAGCATCTTTTCCCTCGTATATTTGTAAACTCATCATAGATCAAGCTTACGGTGAATCATGTTTATGGGGAATTTAAGATGAACTTAACATAGAATATCATCTAGGTTGTCTGTAATACCAAATTAATCTACTTTATGTAATTTGACAGCCTGCAAAATGCTGCGTGTCATATAAAATAAAATAAAAACATAATATAGTCATTTCTCGCAACGGCCAGATAGGTTTGCGTATGCAAATCATAACGGTAATAAAAAGCAAGCAAGTTTGTTAGTTCACGGAAACAGAAAGACAAACAAGAGACATTTCCTTCATTATTAGAAATTTCTTAGCTAGCCGGTGTGATTTCTAGTTTCCACACTGGCCGGCTAGCAACCTGGGTAGCTAGCCAGATAACAAGCTTACCAATACAGTCGTAGCGAAACAAGCGACGCATTTACAATTACAATTTACAGTGTGATTAATTACACTAACCTGTGACCTATACTCTCTGGAATATGTAAACATATGCACATTAAAAGTGCACGTCAGATTTTTTAACTTGACCTCCACGAGCACATAACATGCCCGAGTACAAGTTTCTCCCTTCCGTGTAACAACATCGTATCATTACTTCAGTTCCCCCCGGAACTGTATGGGAGAGGGAACCACGGAGTTCTTTAGTCTGACGGCTGTATGATTTTCTCTCCATTGGGGTCCATTATAATTTAGCGAATGACCAATTTAATGTTTTTGGCAAGTGCGGTTATCATAATAGTCTGTTATCACATTTACTCATGTTCATATTCTGGCCATAAATTGTGTAATAAAATTGTAACTTAACATGTTCACTTTGGTTTATCAAGCAATGTCTGCAATGGCCCTGTGCATAATATTACCATAAAATCTTCACCTTTCCACCTGCATATTTATGAAAAGAAATGATAACATTGAATATTTATCCATCCATTATCTATACCCGCTTATCCTGGGCAGGTTCGCAGGGGTGCTGGAGCCTATCCCAACGTGCATTGGGCGAGAGACAGGAATACACCCAGGACAGTCCGCCAATCCATCGCAGGACACACCTCACTCATTCACCACTCACTCAGACACTCATACCTATGGGCAATTTAGAGTCTCCAATTAGCCTACCTGCATGTCTTTGGACTGTTGGAGGAAACCAGAATAATGAGAGTTGTTCAATCTGTATATTAGCTCAAAGACAATGGTGGCAAATGAAGGTGAATGTTATCTCATATCGGGCCTTCGATAATTATCAGCATTTGCGGCGAAAGTTCGCGGAAAAATAATGAACAGCATGTGACGAGGTGGCCGAGTGGTTAAGGCGATGGACTGCTAATCCATTGTGCTCTGCACGCGTGGGTTCGAATCCCATCCTCGTCGGGCATGTTTCTTCTACTTCTCCACAAAGTTACTCGCAATTCTGTGTGTTATGATGGGACCATTGTTTGTTCAATACTGGGCGATTTCCACACAGTATGTCTGTGTCTTTGTACTGTGGGAGGAAGACGAAGTACCCGGAGGAAACCCACATGGACACGGGGAGAACGTGCAAACTCCACACAGAAAGGCCCCGGCTGGACTCAAACCTTGCTGTGAGGTGACAGTGCTAAACTTTGAATAATAATTTTTTTAAAAGAATACATCCATCATGAAAACACTTTAAAATGCATTTATTATCATTTTTTTTCGTCTACAAAAGCATCTACTAAATAAATGTAATGTAATGTAATGAAAAGGTGAATCTCACACAGATGCACATTTTCAATTCAACAAAACACAAAAACGCTGATCTGAGAGACTTCTTTTAATGTCCGGTGCCCTTGACAAAATTGAGGGTTTGGATTCAAACGCACACCATGTTGGGTCACCTTTCTCAATGTGCATGAACTCAAGATAAATTTTTAAAATGACATAAGCACTGATACAAATCATTCACCAATGTTTCAGAAGGAATGGCTCACAGTAGTCAAGATCAGTGTTTGTAATTAACTGTTCAAATGACCTGGATCTGAAAGGACGGTTCACCGGCAAGAAAAAAAATACAGGGAATCTGGAGGTTCTATGGAAAAGAAAATCCATATCACTAAATGACACAGGATATTACCTTCCAGTACCCACAATGTTAACAGAGCCCATACAAATCAGAGGCGTAAAATCCAGGTTCAGAAAGTGAAAGTTCTCCCCAGATTTTGTTCCAATCACCTATTTTTGCTAATTAGCAAATTCTTCAGCTAGGAGGTAGAACCAATTAGCGAAATCAACTCATGAGTTCGTGGGTGAACGAAACACATGGCAGGACTTTGACTTTCTGACCCCTGAACTTTCCACCTCTGCATATGAACTGTCAAGTTTACGAGAGGTTTTGAGTAAATCGGACAATTTTTTTTTTTTTTTTAGATATCCGTTTATTTATGCCATTTAGACCTTTAAACACTGTACCAATTTTAATTTTAGAAAAAAACAGATAGTAGCTTTCTTGTTAAAACTTTTAATTACAACAAAGGTATGCAATAATTTCGGAATACACAGGGCTGAGGTGGAGCGTTACATTTCAACGTGAAGGTATGACACAGGTGCAAAAACATGACGTGTTACAGCAAGGGAATTACTGCATTACAAACGACAATATATTAATCCCCTGGAATGCAAAGTGAAATTGCAAAATTGACAGCTGGTAGTGGATTGCTTCAGGATGCGTTGATAAATCATCTGAAAATATCTTAATTTCACCAAGAAAGGTGCATTAATGGTAAAAAGAACAAATACTAAAAAAATGTGACTCATGGACAGTTTAGAAGCTCAATGGCTCTAAAAGAGCGGTTGACAGATGCGTGTTTGGCTAGACAAGTCCTGTTTTCCTCAGAAAGCCTCAGAAATCTTTTGAAAGGGACAAGCTTAATCACTATTTGTCAACTGGGAGTGTATACTGCATAGGTTACAGATTTCGTTTATTTCATTGAAAAATAAACTTTGATAAAACGAGACGCCGCTTGCCTGAATAGTTTAGCTCGCCTCTATGTTTAACAGAAGGCTTGGCACGGTGAATTTTCAAATTTGTACATTTATTCATTAACAACGAGGTTTCTAAGCTGATTTTTTTTCCTGACACCACAGTTATTCTGAATAATATATTTATTTAAAAATGTTACATTTTTACATGTTGAAAGCAACAGCGGAATAAGGGGAACCACCGATGTATCCTGCAGACGTGCACACTGCTCTATTAAAGGGTTCAAATTAACTCAGGTAATTTTTTAAAATTATTATTTGTCATACTACAGACCAAAGCTCATTTAAAACAGGGCTACAGCCTGCATAAGAAAATGGACACCGAATGCAGTCAAACTTGGGACACAAAATCAAAAACTGTACACCTTTTTCGAAAGAGCAACGTAATACAAACAAGTCGACCGTATGGAAGCTTTTTGAAAAGTACCCTTTCCAGAGAGGAACTTGCTCCAAGGCCTGGTCTTCAGAAGTCAACCGGAAGAAAGGAAGTTCAAGGAAATTTGGCGTAAAAACTGACAAACTCTCTGACTGCAACGAGTATTTCGTTCTTTAAAAAAAAAAAAACAATTACCCAATACCAATACGGAGTGAAAACCAAATGACATCGCTGCTATCAGTATAGCAATTACCACCGCATCCTCAGAAACTGCATCATGGGAATCTGAGTGAAAAACAAAGATTGTGTCATTTACATCGGGTTGTGATGAGTCACTTCCTGTCGCAGATGAGAAGGCAGGAACTCACTCAGTAGGCTACATGAACTCTGGTAGACTGGACATCGTACTTCCCAATACCGACTCCTCTTCATCGTCTAGTCTTGGATAACATATTTCAGTGCTGAACATGGCCCAAAGACATTCGGAGTCCATACGCTTCTCTCGTGTCCCCGTTTTACGTTCAACAGAAACTGCACATCGGCAATTGATTTTAAATTTAATTTTGGATTTAAGCTGGCTTTGAACACCCAGAACCCATCCAGAATGGGACCATTTGAGCTGCATAACGTGCTCGTAATGTGAGAAATCAGCTGAGGTCCAACTGTTATCATAAAACCGACAGGCCTAAATGCATTCAAATATTAAACCACTAAGGGGGCGTCACCAAATTAATAACCTGGATTCCGTGAGCCCACATAGTAGTGCAGTGCTTACTCTTGCTCTTTAATGTCGCGTTTAGGGAGCGTCCTCATTTCTGGAAAACCCCAATGACCTAATAACATAACAAAGGAACTAGAAATACTGATGATAGACGGTTTAAGTAGTAAAAGATAAATACGTCTGCATAATGTCCCATCATCCTTTCTGTTTTATACCCTCACTTCTTTGACTGTGAACAGGGAATAGACATATTCCCGGCGTCAGAGAGTTTGGCATTAGAACAGTGACAGGTTAAGCAAACACAGGATATCTCCACCAGTGCACTCCAAAGAGCTCTTTCAAAAGTTCAGCATACCCTTGTTGCAAACGTAATTCTACTACTGTTAAACTCATACTGCTCGATTTCTGCGTGTAAAGTTATGGGATGTACAAGTCCCGGAACGGAGGGAGGGGGAGGGGGGTGGTTGGGCTACGCACGATGTCCCAGCAGTAATTTCGGTCCTCGGGTGTGACCCCAGCACCCGTCCGCGAGCCCGTTCCGACACGGGACGACGGAAGGCAGGCCTAAAGCGGGCAAGCATTTTTTTCGGAACTTCGCCGTGAGAGGGAAGGGCTGGATCCCGCTCAAAAGGGGTGCGGTGGGGACGGGGGGACTGGGGGGGGGAAGCACAGAAATATCGATGCTAGAAGTTTTGTTAAAAAGTCAGAAGCCAGCAGGGTCGGTTTCGGGCAGAATACGGTCGTCCGTTCACCGTTCGCGGGTTCTGGAGGGGTTGGGGGGGGGGGGCGCGGAAGGGGCGGGGCTAGGTCCAGCGGCAGCGCTTCCTCTGCCAGGCCTCAGGGTCGGACGAGCAGCCCTCCGAGTCGCTCCCGGACGACGGCGGGGCGTGGGCGTGGGCGGGTGGGAGGCGGGCGCCGCCCCGTCGTCCGGGAGGCTCAGCACCCAGCCCAGCTTGTTGTGCAG